>NC_056429.1:60695066-60877566 GCF_018296145.1 Oncorhynchus tshawytscha | reverse complement strand
TTGTTCTTCACTGGTTTGTTTCTCTCTCTCACTCTCTCTGTCTCTCTCTGTCTCTCTCTCTCTCTCTGTCTCAAACATTATTATATCCACCCTTCTACCAAGGAAATGTCTCCCCTGGCAAATGATCTAAAATGTCAACCAAAAAATCCCCATGGACTGCTCGTCATTAACAAATGTCAGCACCTCTCACCACCACATCCTGACATGTGAGCACTTGTACGACCATGTACACCTGGACCATGAGGGAGTCTTTGCCAAGAACCTGAAGGATGCCACATTAGACATCTCCGGCTCCTACCAACATGTCAGAGCCCAGCAGTGCTAGACCCAGACCAGCTCAGCCCGGCAGTGCCAGAACCAACCAGGCTCAGCCAAGTGGTGCCAGGACCAACCCATCTCAGCCCAGCGGTGCTGGAACCAGCCCGGCTCAACCTAGCGGTGCTGGTCACAGCTCAGCTCAGCCCAACACAACCCTTCACAGCACTGGACAGTACTCTAGGGGTAGGGCAAATAGTGGCCAACAGGAGGGTACCAGAACAGGCCTGCCTCAGCACAGCTCTACTAGACCCGGCCCATCACAGAACAGCTTTACCGAACTAGGCCCATCACAGCACAGCATATTCAGACCCGTCCCATCACAGCATAGCACAAACAGACCCAGCACGCCTCAACACAGCTCTACCAGACCAGGCCCGCCTCAGCACAGCTCTACCAGACATGGCCCACCTCAACTCAGCCCAGTTCTACACAGCACGACCACTACACCAGTCTGGCAAAACACCTTTGAGGGTGGTGCACCACATGATGCAGTCCACACCATGTATCATTCTCATCATCAGCCCTCATATGCTGAGTTTGGAGCTTCACCAGTCAAACTGTCCTCCACACCACCCTCCTCAATTCCCCCCACAACCTCCCTCCCAGGCTAGTTTTGGTTACCCTACCTACTCCCATCACCATGACAGGCCTGGGACACTCCTTCTCCAAAAGGCAGCCCCAACCCTGCAACAGGAGCCACAACAAGGCCTCCTGCGCACACCCAGAATGGAGCATTGGCAGCCACGCCAGTCCCCTGCAGCAGCTCCAGCGGGAGCTTCATCAGGGTGGACTGAGTTCTGGCAAAACTGCTCTTCCAGTTCCCGCCCCAGCCCCTGCATCAAGCGACTCGAGGGAGGTCTGTCAAATGCTCAGTCTGCGCTGCTCTCACGTGGTTGGCCAGGGACCTTGGCAAAGTCTCAGCTCACTCAACAAATAACTGCAGGTGACTTGAAATCTCGTAGAGGGTTTGGGCTAATGCACCTAAATCTGCAAAGTATAACTTAAAAAATGGACACAATTGACATTTGGGTCCTGAACTTAGGTCCTGACATTTTGGTTCTCTCAGAAACATGGTTTAATGGTTCTGTATATGTGACAGGTTACAGAAATGGGGAGTGGCCATATATGTCAAATCAAATTTCCTGTAATCTCAATTTTTGTATATTTCTGTTACCAAGAAAAATCAAGCTCCTGGTTGTAGTAGATGTGTCCATAAACCAGAATGCACATTTATTTGTTGCTGGGATTTACCGCCTCCCTGTTGTCATGGCAGATGTTATTGCTGCTATTTCTTACAAATAACCCCAAAATTATTTGTCTAGTGGAGCATTTGCATATAATCTTAGTGATCATTGTCCCATAGTATGTATTAGAAATACGAAACAGCAAAATACTAACCCTTGTTTAATTAAGAAGATCAATTTAAAAAAGTTCTCTCATCAACGATTCAAAATGGAGCCGACAGAGATGGTCGCATCGCTTCAAGTTTTTAGGAAACTATGCAGTAATTGTCACAGTTTCTGTTTTATTTGTTGTTTCCTTAGGTTACTGCTGGAAGGCACCGTTACCTTGTTTTCTAGTTTACAGGTTACCCTGATTATTACTTGGTTTCACCTGTGTTTAAATACCTTCTCTGTTCACCTGGTTGCCTTGCTATTTAGGTACCTCAGTTGGCCTGTATCTGTGCTTAGGTCTCATGTTTTGTTGGTGTACTCTTGTGTGGTTGCCTTGTTTTTGTCAAAACTTTAAGTAAAATATCTGAATTTACACTTACCTCTGCTTGCTGTGTTTCTCTGCACCTGGGTTTGAGTTCGTACAAGCATTATTGTAACAGTAATTTGTTTTTTTATGTATTATTTCTTACATTGTTGGCCCGGAAAATTTTAAGTGTTATTACATACAGCCGGGAAAAACTATTGGATATAAGAGCGAAGTCCATTTACCAGCATTAGGACCAGGAATATGACTTCCCCGAAGCGGATCCTTTGTTTGGACCTCCACTCTGGACATTCGATCTAATCCCAGAGGCCGACCCAAAACAATGTCGTTGCCATAGGAGAGTCTGACCTCCTATTTCAATTTTATTTTCAATCTCTTCTCCATTTTAGTTCAATTATACCTTCCGGTAACCTGCCTCACCCAATGTGATAGGGAACCGCTATTATTTTAAATTTTTAGACCTTATAGCAAGAACCACCTAGCCATCAGAAGCTACCCAGCTAATTAGCTACAAGCTATTTAGTCATTGTTAGCCACTGCTAGTGGCCTTTACCTACTGCACAGATACCAGCCCTTTTTTACATTTAAATTTAAACTTTATTTTTTTAGCCTGGATAATACTTGTCAGCCTACCAGTAACGGACTGTCTCTCCACTACAACGCCGGATTCCTTATCTTCCCAGCTAGCTAACACCCACCGAGTTACCCAGTACCGAAGCTATCCCTGAGGCCCACCTCCCGGCCTACTCAGTTGTTCACCCGGATTCCACCCAAACACGGCTAGAACACACTACTCCACAGGATCCTTGCCGTATGCTCTGGACCTTGGCAACAGATCACCGCTGCTACCGACTGGCTATAGTGGCTAACGCCCCTGCCTACTACAACTACAATTCCTCTTTCGCAATCTGGCTTGGATCCTTAGTCGACACGGCGGCCCGCCGCACCACCACGACTGGTCTGCCGACGAATACTTCAACCGGCCTCCGTCGGACGTCGGAGCAGACGCTTCTACCAGTCCCGGGCTACTAACTTTAAATGCCGTGTTGCCCACGTGCTAGCGTAGTAGCGACTACTCCGCGGCTTCCCTGTTCCATCTATTGCTGCCCCCTGGACCCTATGATCACTTGGATACATAGCTGATGCCTGCTGGATTGTCCATTAATCACGGTACTCCATTCTTTTTATTTTTGTGTTTATCTGAAATCAAATCAAATCAAATCAAATCAAATGTTATTTGTCACATACACATGGTTAGCAGATGTTAATGCGAGTGTAGCGAAATGCTTGTGCTTCTAGTTCCGACAATGCAGTAATAACGAACAAGTAATCTAACTAACAATTCCAAAAAAAAAACTACTGTCTTATACACAGTGTAAGGGGATAAAGAATATGTACATAAGGATATATGAATGAGTGATGGTACAGAGCAGCATAGGCAAGATACAGTAGATGATATCAAGTACAGTATATACATATGAGATGAGTATGTAAACCAAGTGGCATAGTTAAAGTGGCTAGTGATACATGTATTACATAAGGATGCAGTCGATGATATAGAGTACAGTATCTACGTATGCATATGAGATGAATAATGTAGGGTAAGTAACATTATATAAGGTAGCATTGTTTAAAGTGGCTAGTGATATATTTACATCATTTCCCATCAATTCCCATGATTAAAGTGGCTGGAGTAGAGTCAGTGTCATTGACAGTGTGTTGGCCCACTCAATGTTAGTGGTGGCTGTTTAACAGTCTGATGGCCTTGAGATAGAAGCTGTTTTTCAGTCTCTCGGTCCCAGCTTTGATGCACCTGTACTGACCTCGCCTTCTGGATGACAGCGGGGTGAACAGGCAGTGGCTCGGGTGGTTGATGTCCTTGATGATCTTTATGGCCTTCCTGTAGCATCGGGTGGTGTAGGTGTCCTGGAGGGCAGGTAGTTTGCCCCCGGTGATGCGTTGTGCAGACCTCACTACCCTCTGGAGAGCCTTACGGTTGAGGGCGGTGCAGTTGCCATACCAGGCGGTGATACAGCCTGCCAGGATGCTCTCGATTGTGCATCTGTAGAAGTTTGTGAGTGCTTTTGGTGACAAGCCAAATTTCTTCAGCCTCCTGAGGTTGAAGAGGCGCTGCTGCGCCTTCCTCACGATGCTGTCTGTGTGAGTGGACCAATTCAGTTTGTCTGTGATGTGTATGCCGAGGAACTTAAAACTTGCTACCCTTTCCACTACTGTTCCATCGATGTGGATGGGGGGGTGTTCCCTCTGCTGTTTCCTGAAGTCCACAATCATCTCCTTAGTTTTGTTGACGTTGAGTGTGAGGTTATTTTCCTGACACCACACTCCGAGGGCCCTCACCTCCTCCCTGTAGACCGTCTCGTCGTTGTTGGTAATCAAGCCTACCACTGTTGTGTCGTCCGCAAACTTGATGATTGAGTTGGAGGCGTGCGTGGCCACGCAGTCGTGGGTGAACAGGGAGTACAGGAGAGGGCTCAGAACGCACCCTTGTGGGGCCCCAGTGTTGAGGATCAGCGGGGAGGAGATGTTGTTGCCTACCCTCACCACCTGGGGGCGGCCCGTCAGGAAGTCCAGTACCCAGTTGCACAGGGCGGGGTCGAGACCCAGGGTCTCGAGCTTGATGACGAGCTTGGAGGGTACTATGGTGTTGAATGCCGAGCTGTAGTCGATGAACAGCATTCTCACATAGGTATTCCTCTTGTCCAGATGGGTTAGGGCAGTGTGCAGTGTGGTTGAGATTGCATCGTCTGTGGACCTATTTGGGCGGTAAGCAAATTGGAGTGGGTCAAGGGTGTCAGGTAGGGTGGAGGTGATATGGTCCTTGACTAGTCTCTCAAAGCACTTCATGATGACGGATGTGAGTGCTACGGGCGGTAGTCGTTTAGCTCAGTTACCTTAGCTTTCTTGGGAACAGGAACAATGGTGGCCCTCTTGAAACATGTGGGAACAGCAGACTGGTATAGGGATTGGTTGAATATGTCCGTAAACACACCGGCCAGCTGGTCTGCGCATGCTCTGAGGGCGCGGCTGGGGATGCCGTCTGGGCCTGCAGCCTTGCGAGGGTTAACACGTTTAAATGTCTTACTCACTTCGGCTGCAGTGAAGGAGAGACCGCATGTTTTCGTTGCAGGCCGTGTCAGTGGCACTGTATTGTCCTCAAAGCGGGCAAAAAGTTATTTAGTCTGCCTGGGAGCAAGACATCCTGGTCCGTGACTGGGCTGGGTTTCTTCCTGTAGTCCGTGATTGACTGTAGACCCTGCCACATGCCTCTTGTGTCTGAGCCGTTGAATTGAGATTCTACTTTGTCTCTGTACTGGCGCTTAGCTTGTTTGATAGCCTTGCGGAGGGAATAGCTGCACTGTTTGTATTCAGTCATGTTACCAGACACCTTGCCCTGATTAAAAGCAGTGGTTCGCGCCTTCAGTTCCACATGAATGCTGCCATCAATCCACGGTTTCTGGTTAGGGAATGTTTTAATCGTTGCTATGGGAACGACATCTTCAATGCACGTTCTAATGAACTCGCACACCGAATCAGCGTATTCGTCAATGTTGTTGTCTGACGCAATAGGAAACATCTCCCAGTCCACGTGATGGAAGCAGTCTTGGAGTGTGGAGTCAGCTTGGTCGGACCAGCGTTGGACAGACCTCAGCGTGGGAGCTTCTTGTTTTAGTTTCTGTCTGTAGGCAGGGATCAACAAAATGGAGTCGTGGTCAGCTTTTCCGAAAGGGGGCGGGGCAGGGCCTTATATGCGTCGCGGAAGTTAGAGTAACAATGATCCAGGGTCTTTCCACCCCTGGTTGCGCAATCGATATGCTGATAAAATTTAGGGAGTCTTGTTTTCAGATTAGCCTTGTTAAAATCCCCAGCTACAATGAATGCAGCCTCCGGATAAATCGTTTCCAGTTTGCAGAGAGTTAAATAAAGTTCGTTCAGAGCCATCGATGTGTCTGCTTGGGGGGGATATATACGGCTGTGATTATAATCGAAGAGAATTCTCTTGGTAGATAATGCGGTCTACATTTGATTGTGAGGAATTCTAAATCAGGTGAACAGAAGGATTTGAGTTCCTGTATGTTTCTTTCATCACACCATGTCACGTTGGCCATAAGGCATACGCCCCCGCCCCTCTTCTTACCAGAAAGATGTTCGTTTCTGTCGGCGCGATGCGTGGAGAAACCCGCTGGCTGCACCGCTTCGGATTGCGTCTCTCCAGTTAGCCATGTTTCCGTGAAGCAGAGAACGTTACAGTCTCTGATGTCCCTCTGGAATGCTACCCTTGCTCAGATTTCATCAACCTTGTTGTCAAGAGACTGGACATTGGCAAGAAGAATGCTAGGGAGTGGTGCACGATGTGCCCGTCTCTGGAGTCTGACCAGAAGACCGCTTCGTTTCCCTCTTTTTCTGAGTCGTTTTTTTGGGTCGCTGCATGGGAACCATTCCGTGGCACTGGTTGTAAGGCAGAACACAGGATCCGCGTCGCGAAAAACATATTCTTGGTCGTACTGATGGTGAGTTGACGCTGATCTTATATTCAGTAGTTCTTCTCGGCTGTATGTAATGAAACCTAAGATGACCTGGGGTACTAGTGTAAGAAATAACACGTAAAAAAACAAAAAACTGCATAGTTTCCTAGGAACGCGAAGCGAGGCGGCCATCTCTGTCGGCGCCGGAAGTCTCTGTCGGCCCCAGCCGCGAACTCAGGCCCTGTGTGTAGTTAACCGACCCTCTCTGCCCATTCATCGCCATTTTACCTGTTGTTGTTTTAGCTGATTAGCTGTTGTTGTCTCACCCGTTGTTGTTTTTAATTATTTTTTTATTACACCTTTATTTAACCAGGTAGGCTAGTTGAGAACAAGTTCTCATTTGCAACTGCGACCTGGCCAAGATAAAGCATAGCACTGTGAACAGACAACACAGAGTTACACATGGAGTAAACAATTAACAAGTCAATAACACAGTAGAAAAAAAGGGAGTCTATATACATTGTGTGCAAAAGGCATGAGGAGGTAGGCGAATAATTACAATTTTGCAGATTAACACTGGAGTGATAAATGATCAGATGGTCATGTACAGGTAGAGATATTGGTGTGCAAAAGAGAAGAAAAGTAAATAAATAAAAACAGTATGGGGATGAGGTAGGTAAAAATGGGTGGGCTATTTACCGATAGACTATGTACAGCTGCAGCGATCGGTTAGCTGCTCAGATAGCAGATGTTTGAAGTTGGTGAGGGAGATAAAAGTCTCCAACTTCAGCGATTTTTGCAATTCGTTCCAGTCACAGGCAGCAGAGAACTGGAACGAAAGGCGGCCAAATTAGGTGTTGGCTTTAGGGATGATCAGTGAGATACACCTGCTGGAGCGCGTGCTACGGGTGGGTGTTGCCATCGTGACCAGTGAACTGAGATAAGGCGGAGCTTTACCTAGCATGGACTTGTAGATGACCTGGAACCAGTGGGTCTGGCGACGAATATGTAGCGAGGGCCAGCCGACTAGAGCATACAGGTCGCAGTGGTGGGTGGTATAAGGTGCTTTAGTGACAAAACGGATGGCACTGTGATAAACTGCATCCAGTTTGCTGAGTAGAGTGTTGGAAGCAATTTTGTAGATGACATCGCCAAAGTCGAGGATCGGTAGGATAGTCAGTTTTACTAGGGTAAGTTTGGCGGCGTGAGTGAAGGAGGCTTTGTTGCGGAATAGAAAGCCGACTCTAGATTTGATTTTCGATTGGAGATGTTTGATATGAGTCTGGAAGGAGAGTTTACAGTCTAGCCAGACACCTAGGTACTTATAGATGTCCACATATTCAAGGTCGGAACCATCCAGGGTGGTGATGCTAGTCAGGCGTGCGGGTGCAGGCAGCGAACGGTTGAAAAGCATGCATTTGGTTTTACTAGCGTTTAAGAGCAGTTGGAGGCCACGGAAGGAGTGTTGTATGGCATTGAAGCTCGTTTGGAGGTTAGATAGCACAGTGTCCAAGGACGGGCCGGAAGTATATAGAATGGTGTCGTTTGCGTAGAGGTGGATCAGGGAATCGCCCGCAGAAAGAGCAACATCATTGATATATACAGAGAAAAGAGTCGGCCCGAGAATTGAACCCTGTGGCACCCCCATAGAGACTGCCAGAGGACCGGACAGCATGCCCTCCGATTTGACACACTGAACTCTGTCTGCAAAGTAGTTGGTGAACCAGGCAAGGCAGTCATCAGAAAAACCGAGGCTACTGAGTCTGCCGATAAGAATATGGTGATTGACCGAGTCGAAAGCCTTGGCAAGGTCGATGAAGACGGCTGCACAGTACTGTCTTTTATCGATGGCGGTTATGATATCGTTTAGTACCTTGAGCGTGGCTGAGGTGCACCCGTGACCGGCTCGGAAACCAGATTGCACAGCGGAGAAGGTACGGTGGGATTCGAGATGGTCAGTGACCTGTTTGTTGACTTGGCTTTCGAAGACCTTAGATAGGCAGGGCAGGATGGATATAGGTCTGTAACAATTTGGGTCCAGGGTGTCTCTCCCTTTGAAGAGGGGGATGACTGCGGCAGCTTTCCAATCCTTGGGGATCTCAGACGATATGAAAGAGAGGTTGAACAGGCTGGTAATAGGGGTTGCGACAATGGCGGCGGATAGTTTCAGAAATAGAGGGTCCAGATTGTCAAGCCCAGCTGATTTGTACGGGTCCAGGTTTTGCAGCTCTTTCAGAACATCTGCTATCTGGATTTGGGTAAAGGAGAACCTGGAGAGGCTTGGGCGAGTAGCTGCGGGGGGGCGGAGCTGTTGGCCGAGGTTGGAGTAGCCAGGCGGAAGGCATGGCCAGCCATTGAGAAATGCTTGTTGAAGTTTTCGATAATCATGGATTTATCGGTGGTGACCGTGTTACCTAGCCTCAGTGCAGTGGGCAGCTGGGAGGAGGTGCTCTTGTTCTCCATGGACTTCACAGTGTCCCAGAACTTTTTGGAGTTGGAGCTACAGGATGCAAATATCTGCCTGAAGAAGCTGGCCTCCTGACTGACTGCGTGTATTAGCTAGCTCTCCAAATCAACACCTGTGATTACTTTGTGCCTCGCTGTATGTCTCTCTCATATGTCAATATGCCTTACATACTGTTGTTTAGGTTCGTTATCATTGTTTTAGTTTACAATGGAGCCCCTAGTTCCACTCATGATACCTCTGATACCTCCTTTGTCCCACCCCCCACACATGTGGTGACCTCACCCATTATAACCAGCTTATCCAGAGATACAACCTCTCTTATCATCACTCAGTGCCTGGGCTTACCTCCGCTGTACCCGCACCCCACCATACCCCTGTCTGCACATTATGCCCTGAATCTATTCAACCACAGCCAGAAATCTGCTCCTTTTAATCTTTGTCCCCAACACTCCAGGCGACCAGTTTAGATAGCCTTTAGCCCTCATCCTACTCCTCCTTTATTCCTTGGGTGATGTGGAGGTAAACCAGGCCCTGCGTGTCCCCAGGCACCCTCATTTGTTGACTTCTGTGAACGAAAAAGCCTTGGTTTCATGCATGTCAATATCAGAACCCTCCTCCCTAAGTTTGTTTTACTCACTGCTTTAGCACACTGCGCCCACCCTGATGTCCTTGCCGTGTCTGAATCCTGGCTTAGGAAGGCCACCAACAATTCTGAGATTTCCATACCCAACTACAACATTTTCCATCAAGATAGAACTGCCAAAGGGGCCAGAGTTGCAATCTACTGCAGAGATAGTCTGCACAGTTCTGTGTCACTTTCCAGGTCTATACCCAAACAGTTTGAACTTCTAAATTTAAAAATGAACCTTTCCAGAAATAAGTCTCTCACTGTTGCCACCTCCTATCGACCCCCCACCGCTCCCAGCTGTGTCCTGGACACCATTTGTGAATTTTTTCACCCCCCATCTAGCTTCAGAGTTTGTTCTGTTAGGTGACCTAAACTGGGATATGCTTAACACCCCGGCAGTCCTACAATCTAAGCTAGATGACCTCAATCTCACACAAATCATAAAGGAACCCACCAGGTACAACCCTAAATCCGTCAACATGGGCACCCTCATAGACATTATCCTGACCAACTTGCCCTCCAAATACACCTCCGCTGTTTTCAATCAGGATCTCAGCGATCACTGCCTCATTGCCTGTATCCGCTATGGGTCCGCGGTCAAATGATCACCCCTCATCACTGTCAAATGCTCCCTAAAACACTTCTGCGAGCAGGCCTTTCTAATCGACCTGTTCCGGGTAACCTGGAAGGATAAAGACCTCATCACGTCAGTCCAGGATGCCTAGTCATTCTTTAAAAGTAATTTCCTCACCATCTTAGATAAGCATTCCCCGTTCAAAAAATGCAGAACTAAGAACAGATTTAGCCCTTGGTTCACTCCAGACCTGACTGCCCTTGACCAACACAAAAACATCCTGTAGTGGACTGCAATAGCATCGAATAGTCCCCGCGATATGCAACTGTTCAGGGAAGTCAGAAACCAATACACACAGTCAGTCAGGAAAGCAAAGGCTTGTCAGGAAAGCAAAAGCAGAAATTTGCAACCTATAGCTCTAACTACCAACATGCCTTCCGTGGCCTTCAACTGCTCTTAAATACTAGTAAAACCAAATACATGCTTTTCAACTGTTTGCTGCCCGCACCCGCCCGCCCGAATAGCGTCACCACCCTGGATGGTTCTGACCTAGAATATGTGGACAACTATAAATACCTAGGTGTCTGGCTAGACTGTAAACTCTCCTTCCAGACTCATATTAAACAGCTCCAATCCAAAATCAAATCTAGAATCGGCTTTCTATTTCGCAACAAAGCCTCCTTCACTCACACTGCCAAACTTACCCTAGTAAAACTGACTATCCTACTGATCCTTGACTTCGGCGATGTAATCTACAAAATAGCTTCCAATACTCTACTCAGCAAACTGGATGCAGTCTATCACAGTGCCATCCGTTTTGTTACCAAATCACCTTATACCACCCACAACTGCGACCTGTACGACATTGACGGGACAGAAGGTGGACAGTTTTAATTTCCTCGGCTTACACATCACGGACAAACTGAAATGGTTCACCCACACAGACAGCGTGGTGAAGAATGCCTCTTCGACCTCAGGAGGCTGAATAAAAGTGGCTTGTCACCTAAATCCCTCACAAACTTTTACAGATGCACAATCGAGAGTATCCTGTCAGGCTGTATCACCACCTGGTACGGCAACTGCACCTCCCTCAACCGCAAGGCCCTCCAGAGGGTAGTGCGGTCTGCACAACGCATCACCTGGGGCAAACTACCTGCCCTCCAGGACACCTACAGCACCCAATGTCAAAGAAAGGACAAAAAGATCATCAAGGAAAACAACCACCCGAGCCACGGCCTGTTCACCCCATTACCATCCAGAAGGTAAGGTCAGGACAGGCGAATCAAAGCCGGGACCGAGAGACTGAAAAACAGCTTCTATCTCAAGGCCATCAGACTGCTAAGCAGCAATCACTAACATAGAGAGGCTGCTGCCAACATACAGACTTGAAATCACTGGCCACTTTAATAAAGGTAATAAAGGTTTAATAAAGTCACTTTAAATAATGCCACTTTAATAATGTTTACATATTGTCATGACGTTGGCCTGGGGTGTAGGTTTATGACAGTCTCAAATCCATCTTCCCCCCTTTCTCCTCTCTCTAACCTACTGATGTTACATTTGCAAAACACTTGGTTAGCATAGAGATTCTGGGAACATTAGAAGGTGGGGGGAAATGAACTCTATTCTGGTAATCCGACCAATGGAACATATGCGCTGGTACTTAATGCATATGATGTCAGTTCGGTTGTCATCTGAGACATTCTCATCAATGATAAGATGACATAAGCTCTACAATGGAAAGTCTACACACCAGAGTTATCGGATTCACATGGAATTGTTGTTCAATTTAAATGTTTGAATATAAATTTATTCGTGATGGGATTAAATGTGATTTTAGCTTCGAAAATATGAGATTTGAGTTTTCATAAGATAGGGCTCTGCTCAATCAGTGGCCCGCCCCTGTGAAGCGACATGGGCTATAAAACTTTTCAAACACGCCCTCCTCTCCCTTCCTATATAAGCCCTTGATGACAATATAACCTCCTGTTCCGAGAACGTGAGGACGACGGTCCTATGTCAGAATGGTTCAGATAATAACTACCTAATGAAGCCAATATCAGCGTGAGCTTTGATTGCGAATGGTATGAACTTTGAACTCTTATTCATTACAGAAGTGATACCTCCTAGCCATTGAGTTAGCAACAGCAGATGCAAACGAGGGTTAGGAAGGAACAGACAGAGTATCCCGTCTACCACACAATGACTTTACGACAACGTATCCAATTGACCACCAGAGACATTCTTCAAAGGACTCGGTTAGGCAACACAGCCTTCCATCTACCACCAACCTACCGAATCGCATCTCAGAGTAAATATTTATTGCATTTTCCTTTTCCAAATGGGCGGTAATTTAGAATGCATAAGATACTGTATTTACGAAAGCACAACTTCACCCTTTATTCCTCAGTCTTCCTGCTCTTTCACTCAAACCCAGACCCTTTTCTTTTGTGTAACCAGCTGTCATATCTGTTCCACCCGCTAGGGACGTTTTTCTTTATGATGTAATTTGTAATCAAGTTATGATTTAATTATGTGTATGTGTAATTTTGTGTGATTAGTTAGGTATTTAGTAAATAAATGATTAAATCCAATTTTGTATTGCTGATTCAAATTGTTCGTGCAGGGTTCGTGTAGATAACCAATAATAACTTTCAGATGAGACTGAATTAAGATGGTGATTAATATTGACTGCTATTGATGTCAAATATTACTAGGTCTTTAAGAGTTTATTCGGAAGATAACAGCTCTAAAATTATTATTTTGTGGTGCCCGACTCTCTAGTTAATTACATTTACATGATTAGCTCAATCAGGTAATATTAATTACGGAGAAATTATTTTATAGAATAGCATGTCATATCACTTAATCCGGCATAGCCAAAGACATGACAATAACCTACATTACTCATCTCATGTGTATATACTGTGTTTCATACCATCTATTGCGTCTTGCCTATGCCGCAAAGCCATCGCTTATCCATATATATATATATATATATATATATATATATATATATATATGTGTGTGTTCTTTTTCCATCCCTTTACATTTGTGTGTATAAGGTAGTCGTTGTGAATTTGTTAGATGACTTAGATATTAGACTTAGATGTTAGATATTACTGCACTGTCGGAACTAGAAGCACAAGCATTTCGCTGCACTCGCATTAACATCTGCTAACCATGTGTATGTGGCCAATAACATTTGATTTGATTAACATGTCATGTTCTACGCTGATTGAGCCACTGTCTCCTGTATTCCTGGCCCTGAGTTGTCTCTTGGAAATTTCTCCTACATATTTATTCATCTGGCAGATCAACACTCCCCTTATAAACAATTCAGAGGGAAAGATAGATCTAACGCTTGGATTTCGTCTGAGCTATCTGAGCTCATTCAGATGAGAAATCAGGCCTGAGTCTGAGCCAAAGCAAAGAACACTGACTCTGTTGTGGAATGCAAATTTTTCAGACAATTGAGAACCATACTATATATGCAATAATATAGTAATATGTAATATCTCGATTAAGAAAGCTAAATCAAGCAACGTTTTAAACTCAATCTCTGACACTGCTAGTGACCCTTCTAAATGTTTTGGAAAACAGTACATGCATTAAAGTTGACAAATTCCTCTTCTTCAGTGCCAAGCAAGTTCTGTCTGACTCTGGTATCATAACTGAGAATAAGGGGACAAGTGATGCTTTTAAGAGAAACAGTGGTTTAATTGACCTTGGCCAGTCAATCGACTGCTCGTCCCTCTGCCAGCTTCTAGCTGACTCAATGGTTAACACATCAACTTCAATTGAATCTTTGTTTTCATTTCAGCAATTTACTATCTGTGACGTGCTAGATGCCTTGCTCAAGATTGATGTGAAAAGAATCCACTGGGGCTGATATGCTTGATCCATTTTTGCTGCAGCTCTCTTACCCCTTGATTGCTGAATCATTAACCTATATTTTTAACCTAACAATTATATCTGGTACTATCCCCAAGGTTTGGAACGTGGCCCATGTACTCCCCCTTCACAAAAGTGGTGATCCTTATGACCTAAATAATGATCGCCTTATTTCTAATCTTTCTTGCATAGCTAAAATATTAGAGTCCTTGATTCATTATCAGCTACGATCGTTCTTATCTTTGAAATGTATTTTAAATGTACATCAGTCAGGTTTTAGACCATAGCACTATCTCTGCTGCATCCCTAGTTATAAATGATGGCGTTAATTGTATGGATAAAAGGCAACATTATTCTGCCCTCCTCATTGACCTGCCAAACGCTTTCGATACTGTTGATCACTTACTGCTAATTCAGAGGTTTTCCTCAATTGGCCTAGACCAGGATTCATTTAACAGGTTTAAATTTACTTGACAGACAGAACTCAATGTGTATCTACTGATGGTGTTAGATAGGTTTCCTGGATATTACGAAAGATATCCCGCAGGGGCACTTGTATGCCGATGATACTGTTGTGTATGCTATTGTCCCTATGGTTGACCAGGCTCTATTTGAACTACAGTCTGCCTTCATTGTATAAAAAAAAATAGTATTGAATGCAAGTAAAACTAAGTACATGTTGTTCTCTGATGATTTACATTGGCTTGTGAAAGTATTCACCCCCCTTGGCATTTGTCCTATTTTGTTGCCTTACAACCTGGAATTAAAATGGATTTTAGGGGGGTTTGTATTATTTGATTTATACAACATGCCTACCACTTTCAAGATGCAAAATCATTTTTATTGTCAAACAAATGAAAAGTAAGACCAAAAAAAAAACTTGAGCATGCATTACTATTCACCCCCCCAAAGCCAATACTTTGTAGAGCCACCTTTTGCAGCAATTACAGCTGCAAGTCTCTTGGGATATGTCTCTATAAGCTTGGCACATATAGCCACTGGGATTTTTGCACATTCTTCAAGGCAAAACTGCTCCAGCTACTTCAAGTTGGATGGCTTCCTCTAGTACACAGCATTCTTTAAGTCATACCACAGATTCTCAATTGGATTGAGGTCAGGGCTTTGACTAGGCCATTTGAAGACATTTAAATGTTTTCCCTTAAACCATTCAAGTGTTGCTTTAGCAGTATGCTTAAGGTCATTGTCATGCTGGAAGGTTAACCTCCATCCCAGTCTCAAATCTCTGGAAGACTGAAACAGGTTTCCCCACAAGAATTTCCCTGTATTTAGCGACATCCATCATTCCTTCAATTATGACCAGTTTCACAGTCCCTGCCGATGAAAAACATCCCCACAGCATGATGCTGCCACCAGGTCTTGGGTTTGTGCCAGAAATAGTGTTTTCCTTGATGGAAAAAAAGCTGTATTTTAGTCTTATCTGACCAGAGCACCTTCTTGCATATGTTTGGGGAGTCTTCCACATGCCATTTGGTGCACCCCAGACGTGTTTACTTAGTTTATTCTTCAAGCAATGGCTTTTTTTCTGGCTAGTCTTCCGTAAAGCCTAGCTCTGAGTAGTGTGTGGCTTAAAGTGGTCCTATGGACAGATACACAAATCTTCACTCTGGAGCTTTGCAGCTCCTTCAGGGTTTTCTTTGGTCTCTTTGTTGCATCTCTGATTAATGCCCTCCTTGTCTTGTCTGTGAGTTTTGGTGGGCGGCCCTTTCTTGACAGGTTTGTTGTGATGCCATATTCTTTCCATTTAAAAAAAATGGATTTAATGGTGTTCAAAGTTTTGGATATTTCTTTTTTATAACCCAACCCTGATCTGTACTTCTGCACATTTTGTCCCTGCCCTGTTTGGAGAGCTCCTTGGTCACCATTCTGTATACTTCAGGTCCTTCTAAGGACACTGTTTTAACTACCCTCCAGACGAGCTTCAATGCCATACAATTCTCCTTCCGTAGCCTCCAACTGCTCTTAAATACAAGTAAAACTAAATGCATGCTCTTCAACCGATCGCTGCCTACACCTGCCCGCCCGCCCAGCATCACTACTCTGGACAGTTCTGACTTAGAATATGTGGACAACTACAAATACCTAGGTGTCTGGTTAGATTGTAAACTCTCCTTCCAGACTCACATCAAACATCTCCAATCCAAGGTTAAATCTAGTATTGGCTTCCTATTTCGCAACAAAGCATCCTTCACTCATGCTGCCAAACATACCCTCGTGAAACTGACCATCCTACCGATCCTCGACTTCGGCGATGTCATTTACAAAATAGCCTCCAACACCCTACTCAACAATTTGGATGCAGTCTATCACAGTGCCATCCGTTTTGTCAAGCCCCATATACTATCCACCACTGCGACCTGTACGCTCTCGTTAGCTGGCCCTCGCTTCATACTCGTCGCCAAACCCACTGGCTCCAGGTCATCTAAAAGACCCTGCTAGGTAAAGTCCTGCCTTATCTCAGCTCACTGGTCACCATAGCAGCACCCACCCGTAGCATGCGCTCCAGCAGGTGTATTTCACTGGTCACTCCCAGGGCCAATTCCTCCTTTGGCCGCCTCTCCTTCCAGTTTTCTGCTGCCAATGACTGGAACGAACTTCAAAAATCTCTGAAACTGGAAACACTTATCTCCCTCAGCAGCTTTAAGCACCAGCTGTCAGAGCAGCTCACAGATCACTGCACCTGTACATAGCCCATCTGTAAATAGCCCAAACAATTACCTCATCCCCTGCTGTATTTATTTTTTATTTGTATTTTTTTTGCTCCCTTGCACCCCAGTATTTCTACTTTGCACATTCACCTACTGCATATCTACCATTCCAGTGGTTTACTTGCTATATTGTATTTACTTCACCACCGTGGCCTTTTTATTGCCTTTACCTCCCTTATCTCACCTCATTTGCTCACATTGTATATAGACTTGTCTTTGTATTGTATTATTAACTGTATGTTTGTTTTACTCCATGTGTAACTCTGTGTTGTTGTATGTGTCAAACTGCTTTGCTTTATCTTGTCCAGGTCGCAATTGTAAATGAGAACTTGTTCTCAACTTGCCTACCTGGTTAAACAAAGGTAAAATAAATACAATTTAAAATTTTAAAATGGTCCCGCTTGCTTGGTGGTGTTGCAGACTCTGGGGACTTTCAGAACAGTTGTACAGTTGAAGTCAGAAGTTTACATACACCATTAGCCAAATACATTTAAACTCAGTTTTTCACAATTACTGACATTTAATCCTAGTAAAAATTTAAATGACTCCAACCTAAGTGTATGTAAAATTCTGACTTCAACTGTAAATACTGAGATCATGTGACACTTAGATTGCACACAGGCAGACTTTATTTAACAAATTATGTGACTTCTGAAGGTGATTGGTTGCACCAGATCTTATTTAGGGGCTTTCTAGCAATGGGGGTGAATACATATGCACGCACCACTTTTCCATTTTATTTTTTTTATTTTTGAAACAAGTAATTTTTTTCATTTCACTTCACCAATTTCAACTATTTTGTGTATGTCCATTACATTAAATCCAAATAAAAATCCATTTAAATTACAGGTTGTTATGCAACAAAATAGGAAAAACACCAAAGGGGATGAATACTTTTGCATGGCACTGTAAGTGTATGTATTTTGGATGGTGTCCATATACTTACAAGTATCGGGCTATATGAAAAGCTGTCTTTTACAAAGCATATTGACGAGTTAGTTAAGAAGCTGACAATAAAAATTGGCTTCTTCTATATAAATAGGTCCTGCCTCTCGATAAATAGTATAAAGCAGATTATTTAGTCGGCGTTCCTATCGGTCCTAGATTATGGCGACATCATCTATATGAACACAGCTACTACTTCATTAAAATCCATTAGATGCAGTTTATCATAGCGCTATGCGCTTTATTACGGGAGACAGTTTTAAGCACTTTTTAGCACTGCAATCTGAAAGTTGGTTGGTAGGTTGATACATTGTTATGTTTTAATTTATAAAGCCCTTTTACAAAAAGTCCCACTGTACCTAACATCATTACTAGCCTTTAGACATATGAGTTACCACACCGGGACTCAGGGATGGCTAACTCTGGAAATTCCTTTAGTCTCTACCGAGTTAGGTACAGTACATCAGCTTTTAGTTTTTTTCCCACCTTATTTGTGGAACAATCTTAAAAATGTTGCTAAAATAAAGGTTATATAAGATAAATAAAAAGCATCTGTCTCTCTCTCTGCCCCTCTCTCTCTCTCTCTCTCTCTCTCTCTCTCTCTGGCTCTTTTTTCTCTCTCTGTCTGGGTCTCTCTCTCAGTCTCTCTCAATTCAATTCAATTCAAGGGCTGTATTGGCATGGGAAACATATGTTAACATTGCCAAAGCAAGTGAAGTAGATAATAAACAAAAGTAAAATAAAAAATAAAAATTAACAGTAAACATTACACTCACAGAAGTTCCAAAATAATTAAGACATTTCAAATGTCATATTATGTCTATATATAGTGTTGTAAAGATGTTTCTCTGTCTCTCTATACTAATGGTTTAGTTGAAGGAATCATTAGTGTAGTCTGTTTTGATAATATGCAAATGTATTCCCTATTATTTTATTTTATTCCAAAGATAAACGTTTGAAATCAAATATGACTGAACAGTCGAGCATAGAGTTAGTTTGCCTGTAATGTATTCAGGCTTCTTGCTTTCTGGCAAGGAGGACTCCTCTGTATTTCATGGATTTTCTCCACTAGCTAGGTTCCCATCCAATTGGCGACAGATTTTCATGGAAATATTCAAAAATCCGCATGAAGAAAATGTGGGAATTTTTCCACCAGGCTGGTGTTTCCACCAAACAGACTTGTTACAGATAAAAATGAGTGTGTGACGATGTAGTGCACACAAAAATGTACTGTTCCATGTACTGAATAAAAATCTAATTATAAAAAGTGCAATGTGTTTCCATTGCATGTTCGACTCTACCAATAGGTTTTGTCACAAAAACGATTGTGTTAAATAGCAAATGTGCCTACTCTGGTCTTGGCACATGCGCTCTAGCCAACAGCTAGTATATACATTGTGGGTAGGTAAGTTTTCCTGATGAGATTATTATGGACAAGAGCAAGAATATTGTTATTTGTCAAATGGCAGTTAAGCATTGATCATCATGTTACCAGTATAAGACCCTATATATTTTATTGGAGAATCAAACTCATCACTGTGCGCTTTCACCACCCTGTGAAGTTCATCATCATTTATTTCAACTGTAGCCTAATAAACTGTATGGTTTCCTGAGTCTTAGTGGGAGGGCCACACGCCATATCATCACGTGACTCCAAGTGTACTTCAATATGATTGTTATTATATCAATAGTCTTTGTATAAAGGTGTTTCCGCTGCCATTTCTAGTATAATTAATTTTACCGACACAAAAAGATCCCACCATGTCTAACAAACAAATGATCTGTCGGCATTTATAAAATTCCACTGAAACTTCCTGTTTCCATCTCAGTTGTCTGGATGTTTTTAATACAATATGACTTTACTCGCATAAAAACTGTGTATGGAAACGTGGTTACTGTCATGTGATGCTTAACTGCAGGATTGAAAGAGTTCGATATTGCCGCTGTCCAAGTTGCTGAATCTCCGACCACAATCTATTTGCTTGTTTGGACCTTCTACAAAGTAAACTAATGAGCTTATGCATTATTTCCAGATTAGAGTTTAGGGTGGGAAGGGAAAGGAAGTGGGGGATACTGGATAGCCTACATGGAAATGGCACTTGGAGTTTAGTGCTGCAACCATAGAATTACATATTAGAACTCAACAAGTTATTTAATATGATACTGTGTATGTGGACGTAACAGACTCTCTAAGGAGTCGAGACCTACGTTGCTATAGTATAATATATTACATAGGAAATGCTGCTCTCATGTGGTTGTGATTAGCATGGCATTCTGGTTCCTGTCTCACTGAATGTTGACCTTTGTACATAACATTTGATGTCAGTTCTGTTGAATTTCTATTATCCAGTTCTGTTGTGTTCTATCAGCAACTAATGGTGCATTTGATTTTGATCCCTCTCCAACTCCAACACTGCTTGTGCAGGCTATGTCATGCTTTACCATGTTTGTCTCTGTGTTGCCATACATCAAAGCTCATCCCTTAGGAGGAATGCCCTCATATAAATGTCGATTTGAGTAGCAAATTGTGGCCTGTTGATTAGCCCACATAACTAGAAAAAACAGTGCACGTAGTATGTCTGTGCTACACGGTGTGTGCGTTATAACCTACCAATAGACAGACCCACGTGGCCAATTCCTACAAGATGGCTGCAGCTCCGATTAACTCGATGGAGGAGACTATGTCAGCAACCACGTTTGCATCCACAGTTTTTGTGAGTAAAGTCATACCGTCTAAAAATGAGTCATGACAGCTGTAATGGAAACAGGACGTTTCGGTAAAATTATATAAATGCTGGCAGATAATTTGTTCATTTGACATGGTGTGATCATTTTGTGTTGGTAAAGTGTACGAGACATGAAATGGGTGGAAATGCCTTTATGCGCAAATATTTATATAAAAAGCATCATATCAAAGTAAACTTGGAGTCACGCGATGATATGGTGTGTGGTCCTACCACTATGACTCGGAAACCATGAGGTTTATTAGGCTATAGATTAAATAATTGATTATGAACTTCACAGGGTGGTGAAAGTGCCCTGTGATCTTGGTGCACCTTTCCAATAAATATAGAGGCTCTTATTCTGCTTGACTGCCGTTTGACAAATAAAAATATTGTGCTTTTATCCATAATAATCTCATCATGTAGACTATACCTGCACAGCCTACCGCTACTGTGTCTGCTAAATGTTGGCTAGAGCGCAGGTGCCAAGACCAGAGTAGGTACATTTGTTGTTTAACGCAAAAGTTTTTGTGACAAAGCTATCTGTAGAGTTCAAAATGCAATGGAAACATATTGAACTTTAGATTTGTAGATTTGCACATGAAAACTAAAGCGAAAACGTACATTGTGTGTGCATTACGTCACGCACTGATTTTATCCGCAAAAAGTCAAGTTGGTGTAAACACACCACTGGTAGGAAAATGCGCATATTTTCCAATGCGGATTCTAGAGTATTAGCATGAAAATCTGTCGCCAATTGAATAGAAACCTAGCTAGTGACCGAAAGGGAGAATGAGTACGCGTTCTCCATCTGACATTGAGGATCTCAGATGTGACACTGGTTAACCACTGTCCCAGTGTCGCGGAGCACGTGGTCATCTTTGGTTCTGATGCTGTGACCACTTTCACGCGCCGTGCATTTAGGGGTGTGTTCACGATGTACTAGCAAGTCTGGATCGGAATTTTCCTCAGCCTGCCATTGAAACGCCACACACTAACCGTGGCGCAGCAGGCCGACTGCACGGCAAAATATGTAGGCTAGAAGGACACAGAGGACGGCGCGACTCGGTGTAGGCGGGTAAATGGGAAATCTGATGGGCAGTTTGCGCTACAAGGAGCCGAGAACTGTGGAGGAATGCGACTCGACATGGGAGTCAGACTCGGAAAGCGACGAGCAGCCGGGTGATGAGGACAGCGGGATATCGGAGTGTGTCAGCCGGTTTGAGACAGGGAGATGCGGCGAACAGGCGAACATGTCCCCGAAGGTAAATAGGCTACCAACCAACTGGCACACAGAAAAGCAACCACACACACACACACACACAATAGGAAGAAGAGTAGACTGCAATGAGCTAAATTAGAAAATGGAAATGGCACCGCTGCATAGCTGGCTCGCTGAAGATGTCAACATCCCAGACTATAATGTCGGGAAACCAAAATCAGGATTGTATGTAGGCTAGTAGCCTAGTTGAGGCCTATGTCCCAATGTATATGTCCTCAACGCATATGTTGTTGCCACGTCTACGCTACGTTCAATGTCATTGCCAGGTATCCAATTGATGTGGTCTTGTGCATTGCCAAAAGTGGCAATCTTTTAGCGCATAATTCAATATCGTTCAGTTTTAACCAAAATGTTGTACATCGCTGTCTTGTTTTATGTCCTCGTTTCGTGTCCTCAATGTCCTGCATGAACACGCGGAGGGAGAGTACGTTAGTGTTGCGTGCAAGTGAGACAGTGACCTGATAAAAGTGACCTAATTTTCTAAATACATAAAATATAATAGGGCCAAATAAGGGAGCCCATCTTCCATCGTTTGATTTGGGGGAAATGACACAGTATCCCCAAATCCTGGCTGTTTTCAGGTCTAGGCCTTTAGGCTTACTATTTTTTTTCTCTCATTTTGTTTTCTGAAAAAATGACAATAGGCAACAACCCTACAACTTTGATGGGATGCATCCATGTTCACAAGTATAAAAGAGATAAACAACAATATTTGTTTGTAATGAGTCAATTGCCTTTATAATACCTTGATATGCTTTTATATGGTGCATTTTCCTTCATGTTATCCTGACTGTGAGTGCATTGGAAGCCTGCATGAAGTTAGAATTGCTTTCATGGAGAAGAAATTGGCAGATTATTATTCTACCTACACCAAAAATAGTTAATTCCAGTTCAGTTACGAACCCACTCAAGCCAGACATCTGCTATGCTGTTATGGGTTTGTGTGTCACACGGTTGATATCATTGTTGCTATCTATTTCAGTCAGTGTTCATTCACTATTTTATTTCCTCTCTCTCTCTTATTCTCTTTCTATCATAGCCCTCTGACTCTAAGTCCAGCACCAAGATGAAGAGGAGTTTTTATGCTGCAAAGGATCTTTACAAATATCGCCACAGCTATCCAGTACGGTGCACACACACACACACACACACACATACACACACACACACACACACACACACTAGCCTGATTTTTCCTGACTCTCCCTCCTCATCCTCTCCCTCCCTAGAACTACAAGGCGCCCCGGCTACCTAATGACTACCGCAACCTCCGCTTCTACCTGAACAAGATCCCTCTAATACCAGATGGTCAGCACACACACACACACACTAACACACAGTGACAAACAGCAACATACACCCGTCGGACACACAGCAGTGTTACTGGCTCATGGCTTAGAGAGTTTTGATTGGCCTTGGGTCATGTTTGAACAGAGTAGTCCAGAGGATTAAGTGCTGATCTATTGTTCAAACACTAGCCTGCACACACACACACACATTTTATGCTGACCCAAAACAGGGCAGGTGTCTTTTCCTGTATCATTTATGTGATTGACCTGAATCCCTCTCTAGGTATCTTCATTGAGGAGATCCTGACCAAATGGAGAGGAAATTATGACAAACTGGAGCACAATCACACCTACATACAGTGGTAAGAGGCCCTTTGAGGTACTATGGATGTGTGTGTTAGTGTGTGTGTGTGTGCGTGTGTGTGTGATGCACACCTGTGACTACGTATCAGACCTGGGTTCAAATACGATTTGAGTTTTAGAACCAATCAATCACAGATTAAGTATTTGAAATGATTTCAAATAGAATTTGAACCCAGGTCTGTAACATATGTATGTTTGGACATAGATTTCTATCTCAACCTTTTTTTGCAGGAGCAGAAAGCAGAAAAGAGAGCTGCAAAGTACAGCCAATGCTTTCTCTGACACAGACCTACATAACTTAGAGACCTACATAACACCAGGAGAAAAAAACATAGTCACACCACTGGGATTCACATATCCTGCCAATCTCACTTACTCCCTGCAGCGGCAACCTTATTATCTCTCACTTTCTCTCATACTCTCTATTCTGACAGAGCAGTTCATTAGCATAATATCAATTAGTGGGTGTCTAAGCAGCAGTGAGCGTGTGCAGACGAGTGGCTGTTGCTCATTGAATTTACTTACAGTGCCTTGCAAAAGTATTCATCCCCCTGGGCGTTTTTCCTATTTTGCTGCATTACAACCTGTAATTTAAATGGATTTTTATTTTTATTTCACGTAATGGACATACACATAATAGTCCAAATTGGTGAAGTGGAATGAAAAAAATAACTTGTTTAAAAAAATTATAAAACATTAAAAACAGAGAAGTGGTTTGTGCATATGTATTCACCCCTTTGCTATGAAGCTCCTAAGTAAGACCTGGTGCAACCAATTACCTCCAGAAGTAACATAATTAGTTAGATTGCACACAGGTGGACTTTATTTAAGTGTCACATGACCTGTCACATGATCTCAGTATATATAAACCTGTTCTGAAAGGCCCCAGAGTCTGCAACACCACCAAGCAAGTGGAACCATGAAGACCAAGAAGCTCTTCAAACAGGTCAGGGACAAAGTTCTGGAGAAGTACAGATCAGGGTTGGGTTATAAAAAAATATCAGAAACTTTGAACATCCCATGGAGCACCATTAAATCCATTATTTAAAAATTGAAAGAATATGGCACCACAACAAACCTGCCAAGAGAGGGCCGCCCACCAAAACTCACAGACCAGGCACGGAAGGCATTAATCAGAGAGGCAACAAAGAGACCAAAGATAACCCTGAATGAGCTGTAAAACTCCACAGCGGAGATTGGAGTATCTGTCCATAGGACCACTTCAAGGCTTACACTGCACAGTGATGGGCTTTACAGAAAAACAGCATTGTTTAAAGAAAAAGAAGCAAACGTGTTTGATATTCGCCAGAAGGCATGTGGGAGAAGCCCCAAACATATGGAAGAAGGTACTTTGGTCAGATGAGACAAAATTGAGCTTTTTGGCAATCAAGGAAAATGCTATGTCTGGCGCAAACCCAACACCTCTCATCACCCAGAGATCATCATCCCCATTGTGAAGCATGGTGGTGGCAGCATCATGCTCTGGGGATGTTTTTCATCGACAGGGACTGGGAAACTGGCCAGAATTGAAGGAATGATGGATGGTGCTAAATACCGGGAAATTCTTGAGGGAAACCTGTTTCAGTTTTCCAGAGATTTGAGACTGGGACGGAGGTTCACCTTCCGGCACGACAATGACCCTAAGCATACTGCTAAAGCAACACTCGAGTGGTTTAAGGGGAAACATTTAAATGTATTGGAATGGCCTAGTCAAAGCCCAGACCTCAATCGAATTGAGAATCTGTGGTATGACTTAAAGATTGCTTTACACCAGCGGAACCCATCCAATTTGACGGAGCTAGAGCAGTTGTGCGTTGAAGAATGGGCAAAAATCCGGATGGCTATATGTGCCAAGCTTATAGAGAAATACCCCAAGAGACTTGCCTCTGTAATTGCTGCAAAGGTGGCTCTACATAGTATTGAGTTTGGGGGAGGGAATAGTCATGCACGCCCAAGTTTTCTGTTTTTTTTTTGTCTAATTTCTTGTTTGTCTCACAATAAACATATTTTGCATCTTCAAAGTGGTAGGCATGTTGTGTAAAGCAAATGATACAAACCCCCCAACAAATACATTTTGATTTCCAGGTTGGAAGGCAACAAAATAGGAAAAATGCCAAGGTGGGGAATACTTTCGCAAGCCACTGTAATAAGAGACAGCAGTGGGAGAGAGATGCACGTATAGAGGAAAAGAGGACAGTAGGGAAGAGCAAGAGAATAAAGACAGACAAGAGAGGACAGGGAGACTTGCATAGAAAGGTCAAGGGGAGAGAGTTAACCTCACTCTTTGACAGTCTTCTCTCTCTGTCTTTATTGCAGGCTTTTCCCTCTGAGGGAGCAAGGGCTCAACTTCTATGCTCAAGAACTCACTCAGGAGGAGATCAAGGTAAAGACAATAACAAGACTTAACCATGTGGTTTGACTGATCTGAAAATGTCAGTATGCCATCATGTTGTACAGGAATTTTGAATATTGGGGGATCTACTTATACTTCCGGCTGATCTTTGCTGTGTCCCATAGGAATTCCAAAGCACTCGGGAGGCCAAGCGGCGATTTCTGCTGGCGTACACACTCATGCTGGATTTTTACGGGATCAAACTCCTGGATAAAAGTGGAAATGTCGCCCGAGCTTCCAATTGGCAAGAACGCTTTCAGCACCTCAATGAGTGAGTGGGAAACACAGGTGTACTTACACACACTCACACAATTTCTCTCTGGGTCTATAGCGAAGGTGGTTTGGTGATGAGTAACCTATCTCTCCCTCTCTCCCCAGTTCCCAACATAACTATCTGCGGATCACACGCATCCTCAAGTCTCTGGGCGAGCTGGGCTTTGAGGCCTTCAAGGCTCCCCTGGTGCGTCTGCTGCTGGACGAGGCTCTGTGCCGGGGCACCCTGCCCAACATGCTGCACAGCACCCTAGAGTATTACGTCTACACCATCCGCCTCCGCTCCCACCGCCGCAGCCTGCTCCGGTACGCCCGCCAGCACTACCAGCCGGCCAACACCTTCCTCTGGGGGCCCCCGGCCAGGAGGAGAGGAGCTGAGGCAGGGCCAGGAGGCAGGGTGGCAGAACCAACCCCAGAGAGGGAGAGGAGAGGAGGAGACCCCCATAGGGCTTGTAGTCCACTTACAAAGAAGGACTCAGTGGGAGGGGGGTGGGGGAGGAGATGGGAAGGGAAGCAAGGGCTATACCGTCTCCACCAAAACCCTCCAGGAGGGGGTGATGGAGAGGGGTAGGGGGGACAGGTGCAAGTACCTTGAGACTGTTCCACTGTAGGGAGAATAGTTTAGGGAAGAAGTGGTGTATGTGTGTCTTGATGGATTGGTGGGTGGTTGGGGGGGTTATTGTAGCAATACTGGCCAATGCCATGTTTTTATGAACTCAAAAGTCGTAGCTAAGTTGTAGTAGCTAAGTTTAGTATGCAGCACAATCCTTAACGTTAAACTACTCTTGCAATGTTTTCTCTCTTGTCACAATGTCATTCTTTCTTTTGTGTAGATTGACTGCACTTGGTAATCCACGAATTGTACAGAACCTTCTAGCCAAGCAGATCACATGTAGGGCTTAGCATACAACAAGCAGCCTGATCGGTTGGAAGTATGAAACAAATAATCTGATAGGATATGAACAACTGCTTGAAAGGGCGGCTGCTGTGTGGAACCTTGCACCTTTGACAATCTGTCTTCCTATATGAAATAGCTCTGTTACTTCCTGAGCTGATCTTTCTGTTGACTGCTGAGCCTGGCGATGACGGTGAAACTTTGGCTGTCGGAATCCCATCTTCCTACACAAAGCCTTCTGTAGCTTTCCGATCAGCCAAGCTAGTCAGACGCACAGGCTCAAATGAGCTTTTCAGGTATACTGTAATGTGATTGATAATATGGGCTCAAGTATTAACACTGTAGCTATCAGTGTGTCGAGACTGTAGTGTGTGTGTGTGTGCTAGGCAATTTGTGTACTACTATCTGAAGTGCCTCTTTTTATATTCATCTTTTACTGGTTGATTGTGTGCCATTAGGGATGTGTGTGTACTTACCAGTGTTTGTGTTAAAGGGTGTTTTCGGGTATGAATGTGGTTACTTGATGGGTGTTAGCGAAAAGGTAGGATTTGCTTTCACAAGGACAGAACGTGACCATTTCAGTGTACCGGTATTCTTATAAACACGCAAATAACTTGACGGCAGCTTGACATAGCTCTTTTTTTGAATGGCACACATTCCACATGATTCACAGTAACGGGTGACAACAGAACCTGGCACTTGGGTCCTGAATCCTGGACCAATCTTTTGGGGACGTGCAAGACTTTAATTGGATCCGAATCCAGGATGGTGATATGCCTGTTTTTTTTTTTTATTGGGAAAAGAAAATGCATAACTGTTGAGTGTATGTAGATACAAATAAGCATTTATAGTAAAGCCTATACACAACTTATTATTCATACAGACAGATTTACTCACTCTTTCCCTCACCCATAAACCCATACACAATAGAGTATCTCGTCTTTGTATACAGTGCATATCTGTTTTTGGGGGATTTCTCTCTCTCACACTCTTTCTCTTCCTACTCTTCATCTACCACTACTTCCGCAATTGCGAGAATTAAAGGAGGCTGAGTGGATGGCTTGAATCCAACTCTCTTTCTTTCTTGTTCTCTCTCATTCTGTCTCTCCTTATCTCTAGCCATACAGTTGGTTGGCATTGGCGTACTGAAATAATGTGCCAATGAGGAAAAGTTAAAATGCCTAATCCCCCCCCATCTTTCAGAGGAAATTTAGATTATGATAAAGAATAATCTATTCCCTCTCTGTTTCTCTCCAGACCTCATTGTTTAACTGCCTCTATTGTCATCTGGGCTAAGATGACGCAATTTGGGAGGGGACGGAGGATTGGCACGAGAAACAGGAATGAGGAGAGGAACTAACTGTAAATGCTGGAAACTCTTCAAATGTTTGACTTCCATATACAATGTATAGTGGTCTGTTTCAGGGATAGATGCATCTCTCTCTCTCTCTCTCTCTGTCTGCGTCCACCCTTGTAACTGACTTGTCTTTGGATGTGTAAAGGTTCCATACATAAGTATGTTTTGTAACTTGTATCAATTCTTATGATTTGTATAGAAAGTGTATGGATACATTTTTTACCGTATTAAAATATGGCAGGTCAAAAGGAAAAGACAATGTGTACTTTCTTGTGCGTATGTGTGTGTGTGTGTTGTGTGTAAGAGAGAGTATATGGGAGTAGAGAGCGCTGGTGGCAAGACCCTACAGACAAACCCAACCAGCTACATTTCTCATTGTTCGACATATACTAATGGCAAATGATATTGTCACCGTTAGATATATAGAACATGTCTGTTCAAGCCATTCTATGAGCCTGACCTACTATGACCCCGACTGAACCCACAGTAGTTTACAAGACCACAGAAGGCGAGTGTATAGACAGCAGCACACATATGAGTCCAAAGAGTGCTATGGATATCCAGAGTTATGGCAATTTCAGGTTAACAGTAGAGATTTTAAAACTTAAACACTCTGAAGGAACACACACAGGTTGGTGTAAATTAAAGTGTGTTGTGAGAAGAAAAATGCGTGTGATATGATGTGTGATCTTTCACATACACGCAAACACGCACACACATGCAAAAGGCAGTTATACAATTTAAAAATGTCAAATACATTTCACAACAGATTTCACAACACATTAGGTGTGTTCCTCATCCACTACTCTACTACCCACATATCTACAACACAAAATCCATGTGTACATGTGTGTATAGTGCCCATGTTATCGTGAGTGTGTATGCATGTGTCTGTAACTGTGTGTGTATCTTCGCAGTCCCCGCTGTTCCATAAGGTGTATTTTTATCTGTTTTTTTTTCTT
The DNA here is from genome assembly GCF_018296145.1 of Oncorhynchus tshawytscha. Classification (NCBI taxonomy): domain Eukaryota; kingdom Metazoa; phylum Chordata; class Actinopteri; order Salmoniformes; family Salmonidae; genus Oncorhynchus; species Oncorhynchus tshawytscha. The sequence goes on along the minus strand of NC_056429.1, from coordinate 60,848,275 downwards.
TAATCAAATTTTACTGCTGGCATGAGGAACTAGATGTGGAATAGAGTTCCATGTAGTCATGGCCCTATGTAGTACTGTGTGTTTCACATAGTCTGTTTTGGACTTAGGGACTGTGAAGAGACCTCTGGTGGCATGTCTTGTTGGGTATGCATGGGTGTCCAAGCTGTGTGCTAATAGTGTAAACAGACAGCTTGGTGCATTCGACATGTCAATACCTCTCACAAATACAAGTAGTGATGAAGTCAATCTCTCCTCTACTTTGAGCCAGGAGAGATTGACATGCATAAACAAATATGCATAAAAAACATGCATAAAAAATAGTATTAATGTTAGCTCTCCAGCTACAGTACCAGTCAAAAGTATGGACACACCTGCTCATTCAAGGGTTTTTCTTTATTTTCACTATGTTCTAATGGTTACTATGTAACCAGAAAAGGGTTAAACAAATCAAAATCTATTTTATATTTGAGATTCTTCAAAGTACCCACCCTTTGCCTTGATGACAGCTTTGCGCACTATTGGCATTCTCTCAACCAGCTTCGTGACGTAGTCACCTCAATGCAAATCGTCTGGGTAGCCAGTTGACTAGATGTTCGGGAGTCTTATGGCTTGGGGGTAGAAGCTGTTCAGAAGCCTCTTGGACCTAGACTTGGAGCTCCGGTACCGCTTGCCGTGCGGTAGTCTATGACTAGGGTGGCTGGCAATTCGTAGGGCCTTCCTCTGACACCGCCTGGTATAGAGGTCCTGGGTGGCAAGAAGCTTGGCCCCAGTGATGTACTGGGCCGTTCGCACTACCCTCTGTAGCACCTTGCAGTCGGAGGCCGAGCAGTTGCCATACCAGGCAGTGATGCAACCAGTTAGGATGCTTTCGACAGTGCAGATGTAGAACCTTTTGAGGATCTGAGCATCCATGCCAAATCTTTTCAGTCTCCTGAGGGGGAATAGGTTTTGTCGTGCCCGCACTGTCTTGGTGTGTTTGGACCATGTTAGTTTGTTGGTGATGTACACACCACTTGAAGCTCTCAACCTCCTCCACTCCAGCCCCGTCAATGAGAATGGGGGCATACTCGGTCCTCTCACCCTATAGGATGTCTCGTTGTTGTCGGTGATCAGGCCTACCACTGTTGTGTCAATTGGCAAATTTAATGATGGTGTTGGAGTCGTGCCTGGCCGTGCAGTCATGAGTGAACAGGGAGTACAGGAGGGGACTGAGCACGCACCCCTGAGGGGCCCCTGTGTTGAGGATCAGCGTGGCGGATGTGTTGCTACCTACCTTTCCCACCTGGGGGCGGCCCGTCAGGAAGTCCAGGATCCAGTTGCAGAGGGCGGTGTTTAATCCCAGGGTCCTTAGCTTATTGATGAGCTTTGAGGGCACTATGGTGTTGAACGCCGAGCTGTAGTCAATGAATAGCATTCTCACATAAGTTTTCCTTTTGTCCATGTGGGAAAGGGCTGTATGGAGTGCAATAGAGATTGCATAATCTGTGGATCTGTTGGGGCAGTATGCAAATTGGAGTGGGTCTAGGATTTCTGGGATGATGGTGCTGATGTGAGCCATGACCAGCCTTTCAAAGCACTTCATGGCTACAGACGTGAGTGCTACGGGTAGGTAGTCATTTAGGCAGGTTACCTTAGTGTTCTTGGGCACAGGCACTATGGTGGTCTGCTTAAAACATGTTGGTATTACAGACTCGGACAGAGAGAGGTTGAACATTTTAATGAAGACACTTGTCAGTTTGTCAGCTCATGCTTGCAGTACACGTCCTGGTAATGCATCTGGCCCCTTGGCCTTGTGAATGTTGACCTGTCTAAAGGTCTTACTCACATCGGCTGCGGAGAGCGTGATCCCACAGTCTTCCGGTACAGCTGGTGTTCTCATGCATGTTTCAGTGTTATTTGCCTCGAAGCAAGCAGAGAAGTAGTTTAGCTCGTCTGGTAGGCTCGTGTCACTGGGCAGCTTTCGGCTGTCCTTCCCTTTGTAATCTGTAATGGTTTGCAAGCCGTGCCACATCCGACGAGCATCAGAGCCGGTGTAGTACGACTTGATCGTAGTCCTGTATTGAAGCTTTGCCTGTTTGATGGTTTGTCGGAGGGCATAGCGGGATTTCTTATAAGCTTACGGGTTAGAGTCCCGCTCCTTGAAAGCGGCAGCTCTAGCCTTTAGCTCAGTGCGGATGCTACCTGTAATCCATGGCTTCTGGTTGGCTTATGTACATACGGTCACTGTGGGGATGACGTCATCAATGCACTTATTGATGAAGCCAATGACAGATGTGTACTCCTCAATGCCATTGGAGGAATCCCGGAACATATTCCAGTCTGTGCTAGCAAAACAGTCCTGTACCCTAGCATCTGCTTCATCTGACCACTTTTTTATTGATCTAATCACTGGTGCTTCCTGCTTTATTTTTTCCATGTAAGCTGGAATCAGGAGGATGGAATTATCGTCAGATTTGCCAAATGGAGGGTGAGGGAGAGCTTTGTATGTGTGTCTGTGTGTGGCTTAAAGATGGTCCAGAGTTATTTTTCCTCTGGTTGCACATTAAACATGCCGACAGAAATTTGGTAAAATTATATACAGGGGGTACCGGTACCAAGTCAATGTGTGGGTGTACGGGAGAATTGAGGTAATAGAGGTCATATGTACATGTAGGTAAGGTTGAAGTGACTATGCATCGATAATAAACAGAGAGTTGCAGTAGCGTAAAGAAGGGGGTAAATGCAAAATAGTCCGGGTAGCCATTTGATTAACTGTTCAGCGGAAGCTGTGAATAATCCTCTTGGACCTAGACTTGGTGCTCCAGTACCACTTGCCCTGCGGTAGCAGAGAGAATAGTCTATGGCTTGGGTGGCTTGAGTCTGACAATTTTTAGGGCCTTCCTCTGACATCGCCTGGTATAGAGGTCCTGGGTGGCAGGATGCTTGGCCCCAGTGATGTACTGAGCTGTATGCACTACCCTCTGTAGCACCTTGCAGTCGGATGCTGAGCAGTTGCCATACCAAGTGGTGCCATACCAAGCGGCATCACCGCTTGGTATGACACCTGCTCAGCATCTGAACGCAAGGTGCTACAGAGGGTAGTGCATACAGCTCAGCACATCATGCTCTCGATGGTGCAGCTGTAGAACATTTTGAGGATCTGAGGACACATGCCAAATCTTTTCAGTCTCCTGTGGGGGAATAGGTGTTGCCGTGCCCTCTTCACAACTGTCTTGGTGTGTTCGTACCATGATAGATTGTTGGTGATGTGGGCACCAAGGAACTTGAAACTCTCAACCCGCTCCACTACATTCCAGGTGGGAAAGGCAGTGTGGAGTGCAAGAGAGAAAGCGTCATCTGTGGATCTATTGGGGCAGTATGCAAATGAGAGTTTGTCTAGGGTTTCTGGGATGATGGTGTTGATGTGAGCCATGACCAGCCTTTCAAAGCTTGGCTACAGATGTGAACGCTACAGGTTGGTAGTCATTTAGGTCACCTTGGCGTTCTTGGGCACAGCGACTATGGTGGTTTGCTTGAAACGTGCCTCGGTCAAGGAAAGGTTGAAAAAGTCAGTGAAGACACTTACCAGTTTTTACTATCATTTTTTATATAATTTATCCACAGGGATTTAACTTTTTTTCCCCAGTAATTTTCTTAATGGGTGCATGCTAATTAGTAACTGGAATAATCAATTTCATAAGTGCAGTGTCTGGTTGCTCCTCATTACACACCACAGAGCAGCAAACATTATTTAAACCTTCAACATTGGAATTACTACAAAACTTAAAAATATGACCTCTTATACACTGTTTTAGGCTCAAGATTTGGAACTTTGGTTTTCCTAGAAATGGCTACTATATTATGATGACTACATCTGATAGATTTAGATACTGCTTTAGAGCAGATTTCTGCAGCATTAGTAAAGATGTGATCAATACTTGTGGATTATTTAACTCCTGTAATGTTTGTAAATACCCTGGTAGGTTGACTGATAACCTGAACCCGGTTGCAGGCACTGACTGGTGACAGTTTGATCCTTTTTCTTGAGTAGGCAGCTTGATGAAAGCCAATCAATATTTAGGTCACCCAGAAAAATGTACCTCTGTTGATATCCCATACAGTTGAAGTCAGAAGTTCACATACACTTAGGTTGGAGTCATTAAAACTAGTTTTTCAACCACTCCACACATTTCTTGTTAACAAACTACAGTTTTGGCAAGTTGGTTAGGACTATTTCACTATAACTCACTGTATCACAATTCCAGTGGGACAGAAGTTTACATACACTATGTTGAATGTACCTTTAAACAGCTAGGAAAATTCTAAAAAATGATGTCATGGCTTTAGAAGCTTCTGATAGGCTAATTGCCATCATTTGAGACAATTGGAGGTGTACCTGTGGATGTATTTCAAGGCCTACCTTCAAACTCAGTGCCTCTTTGCTTGACATCATGGGAAAATCAAAAGAAATCAGCCAAGACCTCAGAAAAAAATGGTAGACCTCCACAAGTCTGGTTCATCCTTGGGAGCAATTTCCAAACACCTGAAGGTACCATGTTTGTCTGCACAAACAATAGTACGCAAATATAAACACCATGGGACCATGCAGTCATCATACCGCTCAGAAAGGAGACGCGTTCTGTCTCCTAGAGATGAACGTACTTTGGTGCAAAAAGTGCAACAGCAAAGTACCTTGTGAAGATGCTGGAGGAAACAGGTACAAAACTCTATAACCACAGTAAAACGAGTCCTATATCAACATAACCTGAAAGGAAAGATCATACTTTTTGATAAACGTTCTCTGGTCTGATGAAACAAAAATAGAACTGTTTGGCCATAATGACCATAGTTATGTTTGGAGGAAAAAGGGGGAAGCTTGCAAGCCGAAGAATACCATCCCAACCGTGAAGCACGGGGGTGGCACCATCATGTTGTGGGGGTGCTATGCTGCAGGAGGGACTGGTGCACTTCACAAAATAGATGGTATCATGAGGATAGAAAATATGTGGATATATTGAAGCAACATCTCAAGACATCAGTCAGGAAGTTAAAGCTTGGTCGCAAATGTGTCTTCCAAATGGACAATGACCCTAAGCATACTTCCAAAGTTGTGGCAAAATGGCTTAAGGACAACAAAGTCAAGGTTTTGGAGTATCCATTCCAAAGCCCTGATCTCAATCGAAAAGAAAATGTGTGGGCAGAACTGAAAAAGCTTGTGCGAGCAAGGAGGCCTACAAACCTGACTCAGTTACACAAGCTCTGTCAGGAGGAATGGACCAAAATTCACCCAACTTATTGTGGGAAGCTTGTCGCAGCCTACCTGAAATGTTTGACCCAAGTTAAAGAATTTTAAAAGCAAAGCTACCAAATACTAATTGAGTGTATGTAAACTTCTGACTCACTGGGAATGTGATGAAAGAAATATAAGCTGAAATAAATAATTATCTCTACAATTATTCTGACATTTCACATAAAAGCAAAGCTACCAAATACTAATTGAGTGTATGTAAACTTCTGACTCACTGGGAATGTGATGAAAGAAATATAAGCTGAAATAAATAATTATCTCTACAATTATTCTGACATTTCACATTCTTAAAATAAAGTGGTGATCCTAACTGATCTAAAACAAGGGAATTATTACTAGGATTAAATTTCAGGAATTGTGAAAAACTGAGTTTAAATGTATTTGGCTGAGGTGTATGTAAACGTCCGACTTCAAATGTACGTTATCAAGCATGTGCGGCTGCCTGTGTGTGAGAAATTCATTTCCCTTCCAGATTGGTACGTTTGCCTTGGCTTCTTGACGTTTTTCTCCTTTTATTGTTTCAGTTTACTCTCAAGTTTGGACTGGAAACTTCTGCAGGTGTTGTGTCTGCACCTGATAAGAAGTGTGCTGCTTCCTGTCTGTACCACAAATGGGCTCCAGGGATTTGTCTCTGCCAGAGTTGGTGTGATCATCATCCTTTTTTTCACATTCACACCTTTGTAACAAGAAATCTTTCATTATGTTGGCCAATCAAAAGTTTAATTTCTAACACATTGTTTATGATATTAATAATATTATTCATTTATTTGTAAGAGGTGCATATGATGCATTACATCAGATTTAGCATTCACTTGTTCTCATCTACAGCTATAAGTATTAAATCAGAGCCATTTAGAAAGTGTATACTGTATATAGGCAAACATTGTGACCTTGAAGGTAAGATAACATGTGGCGAATAAGAAGGAGAATATAAACAAGAAAAACGTTATTGTTGAACATAGACAATAAACTCACCACTACTGTGTAAAATCAATTAAATGTTATAGGCCCAGTGTAGTCAAAAATGTAACTCCAATTAAATTGTCTTGAAGATCTACAGTGCCTTGCAAAAGTATTCATCCCCCTTGGCGGTTTTCCTATTTTGTTGCATTACAGCCTGTCATTTAAATGGATTTTTATTGGGATTTCATTTAATGAACATACACAAAATTTTCCAAATTGGTGAAGTGAAATGAAATTTTAAAAAACTTGTTTAAAAAAAAAATGTTATACAAAAAACGGAAAAGTGGTGCATGCGTATGTATCCATCCCCTTTGCTATGAAGACCCTAAATAAGACCCGGTGCAACCAATTACCTTCAAAAGTCACATAATTGGTTAAATAAAGTCCACCTGTGTGCAATCTAACTGTCACATGATCTGTCATATGATCTAACCACTAACACCACCAAGCAAGCGGCACCATGAAGACCAAAGTGCTCTCCAAACAGGTCAGGGACAAAGTTTGGTAGAAGTACAGATCAGTGTTAGGTTATAAAAAAATATCAGAAACTTTGAACATCCCACGGAGCACCATTAAATCCATTATTAAAAAATGGAACGAATATGGCACCACAACAATTCTGCCAAGAAAGGGCCGCCCAATAAAACTCATGGACCAGGCACGGAGGGCATTAATCAGAGAGGCAACAAAGAGACCAAAGATAACCACTGCAGAGATTGGAGTATCTGTCCATAGGACCACTTTAAGCCGTACATTCCACAGAGCTAGGCTTTACGAAAGAGTGGCCAGAAAAAAAAGAAGAAAAATAAGCAAACATGTTTGGTGTTCGCCAAAAGGCATGTGGGAGACTCCCCAAACATATGGAAGAAGGTACTTTGGTCAGATGAGACTAAATTGAGCTTTTTGGCCATCAAGGAAAATGCTATGTCTGGCGCAAACCCAACACCTCTCATTACCCCGAGAATACCATACCCAGAGTGAAGCATGGTGGTGGCAGCATCATGCTGTGGGGATGTTTTTCATCGACAGGGACTGGGGAACTGGTCAGAATTGAAGATTGATGGATGGCACGAAGTACATGGGAATTCTTGAGGAAAACCTGTTTCAGTCTTCCAGAGAGGACAATGACCCTAAGCGTACTGCTAAAGCAACATTTGAGTAACTGGAGCAGTTTTGCCTTGAAGAATGGGCAAAAATCCCAGTGACTTGCAGCTGTAATTGCTGCAAAGGTGGCTCAACAATGTATTGACTTTGGGGGGGTTGAATAGTTATGCACGCTCAAGATCTGTTTTTAATTTTATTTCTTGTTTGTTCCACAGTAAAAAATATTTTGCATCTTCAAAATGGTAGGCATGTTGTGTAAATGAAATGATAAAAACCGCCCAAAAATATATTTTAATTCCAGGTATTGTAAGGCAACAAGATAGGAAAAATGCCAAGTGGGGTGAATACTTTCGCAAGCCACTGTATGGCAAGACTTGAAAATTAATTTCTTGCAATTTTCAACAACCAACATGTAACTCAAGGGTGTAAATACATATGTAAATGAGATATATTTAAGTATCTAACATTTCTAAAAACATATTTTCACTTTGTCATTATGTGGGGCATTGTCTGTAGATGGGTAAGAGAAAAAAAATCTATTTCCAGCTGTAACACAACAACATGTGGAATAAATCAAGGGGTATGAATACTTTCTTAAGGCACTGTACAGTTTACCGTATCTGGCACTAATAGTGGAATAATAGTGTTTCAAAGTACTACTTACCCGCCAGTGATGTGATTCACTGTGATATTCCACTATCGATTTCTCCCACCGGAGCGGCATTCTTTGTCAGAATGGGAAAGCTGTTCTAACTGTGCCAGTGTTTTCTAGTGGAAATCACTCTGTCATTTCCTGGTTGCTAAAATTCTATACTATTCGCTCAATTACAGTTTATGTGAGAAAACAAGCACTGAATAGTGTAGGGAATCATTTTGCCATCTAAATCTCTGCGAAACAAAAAATATATTTTTACAGCTGTAACCTGAAATTGAGCAAACAGTGTAGAATTGTAGCAACCAGAAAATGAGTGTGATTTTAACTAACCCAGACACAAAGTCAGAACAGCTTTCCTGTTTTGACAACAGATGCTGCTCTGGCATTTGAAATCAATTGGTGAATATCACAGTCAATCACAACACTGGCAGGCAAGTAATACTGTGAAACACTATCATTCCACTATTACTGCAGATACATTATATTATGGACATTTTCTGAAATTACAATGCGAACATAAAATAAAAACATCCTATATGTAGCACCTTAAGGTTAGGTTTACAATCAGATTTTATGACTTTGTGGCTGTGCATCAGAGCTGCCTCCAGAACTAAATTAATGACTAAAAACGCTAAACTGCGTTTCTCACCCGAAACTGGACTTGTTTAGGTGTCAGTCCGAGGTCAAAACTAACTGTTACTCTGAGAGAACTTCTGCTTTCTAAGGAGCAGAAAGAGACGTGAAAAGAAGATAGGCCTACACCAGTAAGCACAAAGACAGTGTGTGTGTAAGAAACATTTATTTGACCAAGGAGTTGACCATTAATTCAATAATGAATTCTATATGGTTAAGGGGATTCACAGGAGGTTTCATGTGATGGAATAACACGCACACACACAAACCAAACACACGCGTTGTACTTGGTTGACCTTTGGCAACCCTCCTGGCCAGACTGTTGTTTATATCCAAACACTTAGCACAACTCTCACATAATCTCACATAAGAAGCGCGGTTTGGGGGGTCATGTTTCGGAGGACGCATGATATAACCTTCGCCTCTCCCAAGCCCTATGTAGAGTTGCAGTGATGAGACAAGATCGCAATTGGATATCACAAAATTAGGGAGAAAAATGGGGTAAAATAAAACAAATAAAAATAAACAAAAACTTATATAAATGTGATACAAAAATGTTTAAAAAAAAATCTACAATCCCGTTTTTGCTTTGTAATTACAGGGTACAGTATTGTGTTTAGATTGATGAGGCTAAAAAATATTTAATCAATTTTATTAAAAGGCTGTAACGTAACAAAATGTGGGAAAAAATCAAGGGGTCTGAATATTTTCAGAATGCACTGTACATAAGTATTCACACCCCTAAATGAATACTAGAAGCACCTTTGGCAGAGATTACAGCTGTAAGTATTTCTGGGTAAGTCTTTAAAAGCCTCTTAAGGATCTGCCTCTTTTTTTCAATTTTCGCCTAAAATGACACCCAAATCTCACTGCCTGTAGGCCCTGAAGCAAGGATATGCACATTCTTGGTACCATTTGAAAGGAAACGTTTTGAAGTTTGTGGAGATTTGAAAGGAATGTAAAAGAATATAACAAAATAGATCTGGTAAAAGATAATACAAAGACAAAAACCAACCTTTCTTTTGAATTTTTTTGTACCATCATCTTTGAAATGCAAGAGAAAGGCCATAATGTATTATTCCAGCCCAGGTGAAATTTAGATTTTGGCCACTAGATGGCACCAGTATATGTGCAAAGTTTAGACTGATCCAATGAACCATTGCATTTCCGTTCAAAATGTTGTATCAAGACTGTCCAAATGTGCCTAATTTGGTTATTAATAACTTTTCATGTTCAAAATTGTGCACTCTCCTCAAACAACGGTATTATTTCACTGTAATAGCTACTGTAAATTGGACAGTGCAGTTTGAGTAAACTGAGTAAACAGAGAGTAAACAGAGTAAACTGCCTGCTACTCAGTCCCAGTTGCTAATTTTTGCATATTAGTATATTTGGATTGACAACACTCGGAAGTTTCTAAAACTGTTTGCATGATGTCTGTGAGTATAACAGAACTCATATGGCAGGCAAGAACCTGAGAAAAAATCCAAAATCCAAAATCCATTTCCAAGAGGGAAATGAGTCAGAGGTCTGGCAGAATGCTTTGAGCTTGTGACACTTGTTCACGTGAGAGGTAGCTTGCGTTCCATTGCTTTTCCGGTTGGAACATTATTGAACGTTTATGTTAAAAACATCCTAAAGATTGATTCTATACATCGTTTGACATGTTTCTACGGACTGTAACGGAACTTTTTGACATTTCGTCTGCTCCTAGTCAATGCGCTTCGTGACTTTGAATTTGTTTAAAAAACGCGCAAACAAAAGTAGCTATTTGGACATAAATGATGGACATTATCGAACAAAACAAACATTTATTGTGGAACTGGGATTCCTGGGAGTGCATTCTGATGAAGATCATCAAAGGTAAGTGAATATTTATAATGCTATAATTGTTTTTATAATTGTTGTGGCTCTCTGCAAAATCACCGGATGTTTTTGGAACTACTGAACATAACGCGTCAATGTATACTGAGATTTCATAAAAATATGAACTTTATCGAACAAAACATATATGTATTGTGTAACATGACGTCCTATGAGTGTCATCTGATGAAGATCATCAACGGTTAGTGATTAATTTTATCTCTACTTCTGATTTTTGTGACTCCTCTCTTTGGCTGGAAAAATGGCTGTGTTTTTCTGCGACTTGGCTCTGACCTAACATAATTGTTTGTGGTGCTTTCGCCATAAAGCCTATTTGAAATCAGACACTGTGGTGGGATTAACAAAAAGTGTCTTTAAAATGGTGTGAAATACTTCTATGTTTGAGGAATTTTAATTATGGGATTTCTGTTGTTTTGAATTTGGCGCCCTGCACTTTCACTGGCTGTTGTCATATCGATCCCGTTAGTGGGATCTCAGCCCCAAGAAGACTGTAACAGTTTTAAAATCACTATTGGCCTTATGGTAAATTCCTGAGCGGTTTCCTTCCTCTTAGGCAACTGAGTTTGGAAGGATGCCTGTATCTTTGTAGTGACTGGATATATTGATAGACCATCCAAAGTGTAAATAATAATTTCACCATGCACAAAGCGATATTCAATGTGTGCTTTAAAAAATGTTTTTACCCATCTACAAATAGCTGTCCTTCTTTGCGAGGCACTGGAAAACCTCCCTGGTCTTTGTGATTGAATCTGTGTTTGAAATTCACTGCTCAAATGATGGCCTTACAAATAATTGTATATGTGGGGTACATAGATAAGGTAGTCATTAAAAAAATGGAATACTTATTGACTCAAGAAATTTCAGCTTCATTTAAAAAAAATGAATTAGTAAACATTTGAAAAAACATAATTCCACTTTGACATTATGGGCTGTTGTCTGTAGGCCAGTGAAAACAAATCTAAATGTAATCCATTTTAATTCTGGCTGTAACACAACAAATATTTGCAATACATCAAATGGTGTGAGTAGTTTCTAAAGGCACTGAATGTGTGTGTGAGGCAGGTTGGTCAGCCAGCTCTTTCATTGACCACAGAAATACCCAGGTCAGCTCTACGTTGCAGTTCCTCGTGGCAGAGAGAGAGAGAAGGAGTGATATAACATTTGGAATAGAGAGAAAGCATGTGAATCCCATAAACAGTTCAAGAGAGACCAACAGCACCGCAAGAGTTTTGAGGATGATAGCAAACGCATTAATGTTTTACTCTCATTGAGACAATCACACACATTATTCATTACACAACAGCCTTTATTAATTATACTCAATAATAGATGAAAAAACATATTTTGACTTATGTTTACGAAGCACACACACTAACACAAACACTTTCACCTGTACCCTATTTGAATAGCTGGAGCGCACCCTGCTTAAATCTCTGCAGTCTTTTCAAACCTGCAATCGTGAGTCAAAGGAAAGAGGGGAGAAAAGCAGTGTTCAATGTGGAATAAAGCCTATAGTATTCTGAATAATATCAGAGATGAGGCAAAGCAAGAGGATTTCATTTGCCCAAAATATGCTCGTGTGATAAGACCAAGTGGGGATAGTTTTGTATGGAGGTCTATGAGACAGATATGAATTACGTGAGGTTTATTTAATCTGATACACGTTTTGTAATGTTTAGGCTGCTACAAATGTACTGATATAAGTGGATTCACGTGGAATTCCTGCACAACTTAGTTCAGGTTGGAATTGTCTCACCTGATCTCGCCTCCCACCTGCATTCCATCTTTGAGGACATGTATTTCCATTGTAAGAGCAGTCACTTGACTATCTTGTCTATATAATAGATTGTCTTTGATAATACAGTATTTAATGCAGTAATTATATGGCACTTCCTACTCAATGTGTGATCTGCAAGGCTAGCCTGCCCTCTTCTGGTGAATTGAAGGGAAAGGCAATATATTCAACATTGCCTTTAACATTGTAAACCATGGAGACAGGACACCCTCTAACCTAAATAAAGTCAAAGCTTATACAATACAAAGGTATGTGGACACCCCTTGAAATTAGTGCATTTGGCTATTTCAACCACACCCATTGCTGCCAGGTGTTTAAAATTGAGCACACAGACATGCAATCGCAATAGCAAAACATTGACAGTAGAATGGCCTGTACTGAAGAGCTCAGTGGCTTTCACAGTGGTACCGTCATAGGATGTCACCTTTCCAACATGTCATTTAGTCACATTTTTGCCCTGCTAGAGCTGCCCCAGTCAATAGGAAGTGCTGTTATTGTGAAGTGGAAACGTCTAGGAGCAACAACGGCTCAACTGTTAAGTGGTAGGCTACACAATCTCACTGAACGGGACTTCCGAGTGCTGAAGCTCTTAAAAATCATGTCTTCTGTAGAAACACTCACTACTGAGTTCCAAACTGCCTCTGGAGGCAACGTCAGCATAATAACTATTTGTTGGGAGCTTCATGAAATGGGTTTCCATGACCAAGCAGCTGCACACAAGCCTAAGCTCACCATGCGCAAGGCCAAGTGTCGGGCTGGAGTGGTGTAAAACTCGCCACCATTGGACTATGGAGCAGTGGAAATGCATTCTCTGGAGTGATGAATCACGCTACCTGCCAGAAAGCATAGTGCCAACTGTAAAGTTTGGTGGATGAGGAATAATGGTCTGGGGCTGTTTTTCATGGTTCGGGCTATTCCCCTTAGTTCCAGTGAAGGGAAATCTTAAGGCTACAGCATATAATGACATTCTAGACGATTCTGTGCTTCTAACTTTGTGGCAATAGTTTGGGGAAGGCCCTTCCCTGTTATAGCATGACAATGCATCCGTGCACAAAGCGAGGTCCATACAGAAATGGTTTGTCGAGATTGGTGAGGAAGAACTTGACTTGGCTGCACAGAGCCCTGACCTCAACCCCATGGGATCGCCCAACATCAGTGCCCGACCTTAATAATGCTTGCGGCTCAATGGAAGCAAGTCCCCGCAGCAATGTTCCAACATCTAGTGGAAAGCCTTCCCAGAAGAGTGGAGGCTGTTATAGCAGCAAAGGGGGGGACAAACTCCATATTAATGCCCATGATTTTGGAATGAGATGTTCGATGAGCAGATGTCCACGTACGTTTAGTGTATTTCTTCCTCTGATGTCTGTATTGAAGAGAGAGGGAGAGAGAGGGTAAGAGTAGGGAATACAGAGTTATACCCAAAAGAACATTGGGGTTAAGGAGTAATAACAGTAGATCAAGGGCACTAAAGCTAACCCATCCCATGGAGGAAGGGTGTGAGACATGGAGAGGGCTGTGTGTGTCTCTGTGGGGTCATCTGAAGGTATTTATAGCTACTTCCTCTTGCGCGCTGTTGCCATGACGTCATTCACGTAAGTCTGTGTGTGTGTGTTTCCTGTAGCGTGTCTGTTTAACAGTTGAGTCATTGAGCACTCTCTTATCCAGAGCAACTTTCAGGAGCAATTTGAGTTTTGCCTTGCTCAAGGGCATATTTTCAGATTTTTCAGTCAGCTCAGGGATTCAAACCAGCAACCTTTAGGTTACTGGTCCAACGTTCTGAACCACTAGGCTACCTGCCTAGACACATCTGTTGTGAGATGGTTGGTCCTGTCCCACCAGCGCCGACATCAGCCGGTCACAGCCAATCAGATGGCGACCCCTTCCCGTTTCATGCTTCGGCTCGGCTGGCATTCCGAAAGCACGCCACTATATTCCGGGAGCGTTCCCGAGTCAGGTAGCGCAAACATCCCACTCCCGGCTGAAAGAGGGCACCGCTGAGAGTGTAGGATGTTTACACTGACTGAAGCCCGGAGAGGTCATTGGTCAGAACTCACTCTTACCCACAGATCAAGGATAAGATTACCCTAATCATAAACTTTACAGGACTGCATACCAATACTCCTTAACAGTGTACTTTCCTTGTCCCCTTTCCTTCAAGAACACTGTTTGGTAAAAGGACATGACAAGTTTCGACCGTGTTGCTTGTCAGTGGTCAGAATAGGCAGTAGATAAAGGTAGTATCCTAGACAAGGAAATTAATTTTGAACTATTGAGATGCAGCCCATGATGAGGAAAACAAGATAGCAGACGACTCCCACGGAATAGCATTATCTGACATTTGAGATCCCTGGGTCCCTGGCCCGTGTTCAGCTTTCCGTCATCCCCCCGCCTCTCTTCTCTCCTGAGGATGTAACCCCTCCCTGCCACTGTTAATCAACTGGCCTGAACAGAGCCTCGCAGTCATTTCCTATCCTCCCTCTCCCTTTCTCCCACTCTCTTATTCTGAACTCCTTTGGGCACAGTCATCAGAGATGGTGCTAACAGACACACAGCATAAGGAAAAGTAGCAGAGTGTGTGTGTGTGTGTGTGTCCAGTTTGTTCACTTTTCAGTGGTCATGAGGGAAAGGAGACACAGTAAGAAAACCATCTAACAGAACTAAGAGAATTGAGACTCATCCATATTTGTAATCACTGTGGGTTTGCTCCCCTGGGATGGCCTGTCAAACTGAGAGCTGTCCAGAGTGCTGAAACAGGGTGTGCACCCCTAAACATATTTGGATTTAATTGATAAATTCATGTTACAGAATGGCTAGAGTCCACACTACAGGTCTAAGACTCTAAATAAAAGGGAGGCATGACAATCAGTAGGAATGTGGCCCTTGCAGGAGTTTGACTTATTGCTCAAGCTAGTGTACGGCTCTGTTTGGCTCTATGTGCGCGCTAGAGTAAGCCTCTTTGTTTTTATGGCAGACACAGTTGACTCGGTAAGCCTAATAGTGATGGCTATAACAGTTGTCGCTATGTAAAAATATCTGTATAGTAGCTGTGATGATAATAGCAGTTGGCAGCTGCAAACATCCGACTGAAAGCCCTATATGAAACACCAGCTTTCAGTCAAGGATGTTTACAGTAGCCCATACTGCCAGTTGTCCTGGAGAGTGTATATGCACACTGCTAAAACCACACATCGGGCATTAGTTGAACTATTCTTTAGTAACATACAGCATAGCCATATATGTATATCTCCCGTTCAGTTTGGCCTACTATCGCCATGTTAGCACCAAAGGTCCCACAACATGCTAAGTACATTGTCATTGTATTGGAACAGTTGGTGTTGACATGGCGCCTTTCAAAAATCCCAAATCTCCAACAAACTTGGCTCAGTAGCTACAGCTCTGGAGTCCAGTATAGGGTCACTGGTCTCCGGTATGTTTTCTCTGCCTTTCCTTTGTTGTCATGTAAGCATGTGACATTCCACGACGGCAGCCCCCCCACACAATGTACTGGCGTCATATTTCCCATGTAAACACCACACAGGGCTTCTGTTTAGCCATCACACACACTCCCACAGGCACACAAACACACACACACACACACACACACACAGTGAAATAAACTGATTGGCCATTCACACAAAAAGCAGTGTGTCTGCATTGTAGAACTCTCTCCCAGTGGCCTTTCCACCCCTGATCACCCAACCAAAACTCTGACTTCCTGCCTCCCCCTGTTAACCCTCTCCTCCTCCTACCATGCAATCACAAAGTGGCCATTTCTGTGTTTACCCTACACACTCCCCCACACCCGCTCTAACCCTACCCTCTGCTGTGTGACACTGGTGTGTCTCTAAATGTAGGGGATAACTGTCTATGCTGTGTGAAGTGTTCTTCAAAAGTTTTCTACAAGTGTGTGTGTGTGTGTGCCTACATGTGCTTGTGCATGTAATCACATGTGTATGCTGTGAAAAGATAAGGTGAGGAATGCATCACTACATTCTATAGCCCTCCCACCTTATTCCAAGTGCTCTACCACCTAATCCTGTTCCACCATATCAACCAACTCTACCTTTATTTCACATTGAGTGGACAGTTTAAGTGTGTTACTGTTGGGCTAACGTCCTTGGAATGTCTGTTTTCCTGTTCAGCTGTGATACCATCGCTAGCATGGTCGGGTGTATGTTTGTCTGTATAATGTACACAGTACATGTACGTAACTGTATGTGTGGCTGTCTATGTGTATGTCATACTCGTATGTATGTGTGTCTGGAAACTATATACAGTACATGTGTATCTGTGAGTGTGTGTGTGTGTGTGTGTGTGTGTGTACCACGGTACTGCTCAGGCTGACACTCCCTGCCTCCCTCCCAGTGCTCAGGTCACTGAGGGAACAAAGCAAACTTTATCAGAATACTGCAATCCCACATTCCCCGGATTCTTAGCACTTGGCAACTGGCGAGCACACAGAGCGGAGGAGGAGGGAGGGAGGGAGGGAGGGAGGGAGGGAGGGAGGGAGGGAGGGGGAGGGAGGGGGGGAAGGGTGGGAAGCACTGCCTTTCAGTTCTATTTCCATACAGTAGCATTCCTCACTCTTCAAGACGGACCATTCCCGCTGTACTCATAGGTCCAAAACCTCTCCTGCTAAAAGTATCACGTCTGTAATGTGTTATGCATGTGTTGTAATTCCATGTGTCCCTTATGAGGTGCCTTCAGGGTCCTAAATCAAATACAATGTGTAACGAACTGAGGGCAGTGTGACCTGTAAATGTTAACATGGTATACCGTATCAAAGGTCCCGCCCTTTTATAGTGCATTCCCTGTCTCCGTGGAAGGTGTCAAAGTCACAGCAAGGTTATGACTCCACCCACAGAAGACTGTAAACAGAGTAGTGTGATATAGGAGGTTGTGGGATACAGTGAAGAAAGGGTTAACGTTAGCTTCTACAGTAGCAGACTGAGTGGCAGTGTGTGTCTGAGAACTTTACTGCAAACAAGCTGGTAATGAGAGGTGCTGAGTTTACACTGCTCTCTCTCTGGGCTTCTGTGAGCTCTTGGTCACTCTCAAAGTAGAACACAGACACACAAACACTGGACGGAGAACCCTGAAAAACGCTCGGATCAAGGGCCTCAATCATCAAAGCATTCCACCTAAAATCACACCTGAGCCACATTTCTCTTGCCTGCCTGTTGGCAGACACACACACACACACACACACACACACACACACACACACACACACACACACACACACACACACACACACACACACACACACACACACACACACACACACACACACACACACACACTGCAGCATAGCAGACCTCACAAGAGGAGAAAGGGGGCCAACAAACAGACTATCACATTTAACTAGGCAAGTCAGTTAAGAACAAATTCTTATTTACAATGACAGCCTACCCTAACCCAGACGACACTGGGCCAATTGTGCACCGCGCTATGGGACTCCCAATCACAGCCGGTTGTGATAGAGCCTGGAATCGAACCAGGGTATGTAGTGACACTGTGACGCAGTGCCTTAGACCGCTGTGCCATTCGGGAGCATGAAGACCTAGACATAATAACCTCAACAGCCCCCAGCTATACATGATTATAAAAGCCATGCTCTTTGCCTATGCAGACTTGTGAAATCCAGGCTTATAACCTCCAAACCACCTAGCATTGCAGATTTTGTTCTGGCCAGTGGCCACCATCTTTTGCTTTAACATAAACAACTCTCAACCATGCTCATAGCCGCTCTGCAGTAATCTCAACACTGCTCCTATATGACAACTGATGACCTCATTCACAACACTAGCTTATGAAGTCATATGACCGCCACACTCCTTGTCTACGTAGGTTTGTGACCTTCCCATTCCACAACTATGAATTCTTATGGAAGGCCCTAAAAATGGTCAAAGACTCCAGCCACCCAATTCAAAAATGGTTCTCTCTGCTACCAACTATCTGACAGACTCTTTTTGCTCTTTTGACTCCTCACATACACTGCTGCTACTGTCTAATTCCTATCATATTGCCTAGTCACTTTATCCCTACCTATATGTACACCTCTACCTCAATTACCTCGTACCCAGACACATCGACTCAGTTATTCATTGTGTTATTATTTTTTCTATAATTTCTATTTTTTTTCTCTGCATTGTTGGGAAGGGCCTGTAAGTAAGCATTTCTCTGTTAGTCCACTCCTGCTGTTTACAAAGCATGTGACAAATAAAATGGGATTTGATTTATGACCTTCAATCTCATAAAGCCTTATGAAGGCTTGTGGTTGTCACACTGCCTGGGATGTGTGTGTTTAGCTCAGTCCTTTGGTTCGGACACATGTTTCAATACCCTATCTGATAGCACAGACCCTGCCCCCTTAACCCCCTCTGTCATCTTTTCTCTCTCAAGCTTTTTCCGAGAAAATCTGAGACGCCCCAGGGTAGCAGTCAGATGACCTTGGGACAGGGCTCTGCCGGAACTTAATCGAAACGCTGGTATTCCCGAGCACGATCGTGAACGCTAACAGGACAGGTGAGCCATGACACTGGAACACTGATTAACACGGCTAACTCTCAAAGGTCTGCCAGGGGTTAACGTCCTGACACCCGTGATCCCAATGCAAGTGGAGCAGAACAATTTCCTACATAATACTAAGCTTGAGAGAGAACAATTTAACAGTCAGTCATGGTGGTGTGTCTAAACTTAATGGGTGAAAGAGTGTGTGTGCATGTGGATGTGTTTAACTATATTTTGTGGGGTCCAGAGGTCCCAACAAGAATAGTAAACTAACAAAAATTGGACCATTTTGTTAGTTCCCACAAGGTCAAATGCTATTTCTAGGGGGTTTAGAGTTAAGGTTAGTACGTTTTAGGGTTAGGATTATGTTTAGGGTTAGGATTATGTTTAGGGTTAGGACTAAGGTTAGGTTTTGGAGTTAAGGTTAGGGTATGGGAAAATAGGATTGTTAATGGGACTAAATTGTGTCCCCAAAAGGTTAGTTATTTAAGACTGTGTGTGTGTGTGAGAGAGGGAGTTTATGTGTATGTGCTTGTATGCATTTGTGCTCTTGCATTCATGTTTGTGAGTGTGTGTGTCTCCACAGTGAAAGAAGAATGTCTAACTCACACTCCCGGCCCAGTATAAACTCCATGCCCTGGCCTGTTCTGACAGACAGGAAGTGCTCCTATCATCTCCATGGGAAAGAGTGGAGCCGGAGACCCCTCCTCAAACAGAAGGCGGGTTTAGATCAACACACAAAACAGGTTCTCACACACAAAGAGCTTACCTTTACAATACCTTACAGAAAACCACTAACCCTTACAGTTTAACTATGACTATTTAGAGGTGAAAAACATGTCATGCCTTTGTGATGTATGTCAGTGTTTTCAGGAGGGTGTTATTTAGACACATTTGGAGGTAGATGTAAAATAAAGAGTACCAGAGCCGGCAGGGTAGCCTAGTGGGGCGGCAGGGTAGCCTAGTGGTTAGAGCGTTGGACGAGTAACCGGAAGGTTGCAGGTTCAAACCCCCAAGCTGACAAGGTGTTTGCAAGAATGGACAACTGCTGGTATCTGTCGTTCTGCCCCTGAACAGGCAGTTAACCCACTGTTCCTAGGCCGTCATTGAAAATAAGAATTTGTTCTTAACTGACTTGCCTAGTTAAATAAAGGTAAAATGAAAGAGCCATATCTATAACTTGGGGGTATAATAAACAGTATATAAAAAGTCAGCTATAAGCCTAACTAGAACACTAGGCTATTTATCCCTGAATAAATTGTGATTTTTTTGTTTTGTTTTCAACAATCAATTCTTATTTATAAAATGTTTCTAAGCATGATTTCCTTTGTTTCTAAAGATTCAATAATAGTCTTGTCTGCACCGTGAAATAGAAGCGCTTTCTTCCCGCCATGAATGGCTGGCAATTCTCCGAGCCTTACAGCGCCATTGAACTGCTTGGGGAAGCAATTGACGCATCCCAGTGGAACTGCCGAGATGCACCATGTATATTTTTTTTTATCCCCGAGGAAACAGAGGAGGTGGAATAGGTGAGGTTGAGGCTCTTCCAAAAACTATCATCGTTTTCTTTGGACATACTCTAGGCTACTTACCGCTTCACCTCATCAACGAAAATGTAAAAAGTTAACAGCGTTAGGCAAGTTATGCCGGTCCGGGACGAATAAACTCTCCGCTTTCGCCGTACAGGCAGCCCGATATGTCTTGATAGTAGGTGGTACTGTAGTGTTTGCAAGAATGGACAACCGCTGGTATCATGCTGCATTAAAATCAGTCTCCGTTGTGTCTCTGACAATGCCTACCTGGACACAACATTCCCGGTCGAGGCAATTGAGTTGTCTTCAGATAAAGTTCACAATAACACCAGAAAATTATCCAGAAAAGCACACTTATCTGGCTGTAAAGTGTGGATGTACAGAAATGCAAAATTTCAAAATATTCTGAGGGGACAGTTTCCGGGTAAAAGCGTCCTTGTCCTCCGTCTTTTTCGAACTGTCACCCTTTCTTTCGTCCTGTCAGTCTGGAGTTTTTCTATTAAGTTTCTTGGACTCGAGTCCCTCCCCTTTCTGGCAGAGCTGACCAATGGCAGAGTGGACTGTGCGTATCGAAGGGGAAATAATAACCTGTTCGCCAACGTAACCTTGCGGGCGTCCTTCCGTTGCCATCCATGACCTCCAACTGTCCGTCGGTGTTCCAAGGCTCGAGAATAGCACCTCCATTCGTTATCTTTTACTGTAGGCAACATTGAATTAGTGGTGAGTTGACAATTTCCCTTAAACGCACACACACACATCCCTCTACAATGTGTTCCTCTATAGTTTTCACCTGGCCTATGGAATCTGTGAAATTAAATGACCAATGTGCCCACTGCCCTACTGAAGAAATTAGAGTAGTAGCCTCATAATAAACTGTCTGTAATTTGGGGTCAAATACTATAGATTAATAGGAGAACAGGAAATAACCTTTTTATGTCTCTGATGCCCTTGGTCACTTTCACACGCGCATGCAGGCGCACACACAGACAGAACTGACAAATAGAACTGTAAGATGCCCATGCATCTCCTCCCTATTTCCAAAACAAGGTTTAGGACACAAACCAGCCTTGCCAGGAGAGACCAGCAGGGTAGCAGAGCAGGTTTGACTGTCAGAGGAGAGGTTGTGTGTTTGTACTCATAGCAGTAATGTGAGATGGGTGTTGTCTCAGAGTGAGTGGCAGTGACACCCAAAGCACCTCCAGATCCCTCTACACCACACATGTCCTGTCTCAATCAAATCTAACCCATTTTGGGGATGGTATAAATGGTATAATTTATCTACTTTCCATCACCAATACTAATTTGAGCAGGCAGGATTATTATTATTTTTTTAACATCAGTGCAGGGGAAGGAACGGAGACTGGAAGGGGACACCACTTCCGACTATTGCAATGAAACACACGGGTTCAGTCAGAATTTCCAAACACCGATGAGATACAATTGAAACCAACTAAAGCAAATTGCTTTTTAGTGACAAGCTTTATATTCTGCGCCATCTAGTGGAGTAATCCGAGCTGTACATGACCTTTGCCAGTCGGCCACAACACGTGCAAGGTGAAAGGGACAATCCATACGTAACTTTGTCTGTAAATCTGCTAGTATTTATGCATGCCATGAACCATCATGACTTTTAAGGACTCCAAATGAGACATTGAAATGATAGCCTATGTTTGTTTTAAAAACAAGCTTTATTCCAGACAGTACTGTGCAGCCGTCTTCATCGACCTTGCCAAGGCTTTCGACTCTGTCAATCACCATATTCTTATCGGCAGACTCAGTAGCCTCGGTTTTTCAGATGACTGCCTTGCCTGGTTCACCAATTACTTTGCAGACAGAGTTCAGTGTGTCAAATCGGAGGGCATGCTGTCCGGTCCTCTGGCAGTCTCTATGGGGGTGCCACAGGGTTCAATTCTCGGGCCGACTCTTTTCTCTGTATATATCAATGATGTTGCTCTTGCTGCGGGCGATTCCCTGATCCACCTCTACGCAGACGACACCATTCTATATACTTCCGGCCCGTCCTTGGACACTGTGCTATCTAACCTCCAAACGAGCTTCAATGCCA
Source organism: Oncorhynchus tshawytscha (assembly GCF_018296145.1). NCBI lineage: Eukaryota > Metazoa > Chordata > Actinopteri > Salmoniformes > Salmonidae > Oncorhynchus > Oncorhynchus tshawytscha. Next base: position 60,825,844 of record NC_056429.1, on the reverse strand, counting down.
TACAACACTCCTTCCGTGGCCTCCAACTGCTCTTAAACGCTAGTAAAACCAAATGCATGCTTTTCAACCGTTCGCTGCCTGCACCCGCACGCCTGACCAGCATCACCACCCTGGATGGTTCCGACCTTGAATATGTGGACATCTATAAGTACCTAGGTGTCTGGCTAGACTGTAAACTCTCCTTCCAGACTCATATCAAACAGCTCAAATCGAAAATCAAATCAAGAGTCGGCTTTCTATTCCGCAACAAAGCCTCCTTCACTCACGCCGCCAAACTTACCCTAGTAAAACTGACTATCCTACCGATCCTCGACTTTGGCGATGTCATCTACAAAATTGCTTCCAACACTCTACTCAGCAAACTGGATGCAGTTTATCACAGTGCCATCCGTTTTGTCACTAAAGCACCTTATACCACCCACCACTGCGACTTGTATGCTCTAGTCGGCTGGCCCTCGCTACATATTCGTCGCCAGACCCACTGGCTCCAGGTCATCTACAAGTCCATGCTAGGTAAAGCTCCGCCTTATCTCAGTTCACTGGTCACGATGGCAACACCCATCCGTAGCACGCGCTCCAGCAGGTGTATCTCACTGATCATCCCTAAAGCCAACACCTCATTTGGCCGCCTTTCGTTCCAGTACTCTGCTGCCTGTGACTGGAACGAATTGCAAAAATCGCTGAAGTTGGAGACTTTTATCTCCCTCACCAACTTCAAACATCTGCTATCTGAGCAGCTAACCGATCGCTGCAGCTGTACATAGTCTATTGGTAAATAGCCCACCCATTTTCACCTACCTCATCCCCATACTGTTTTTATTTATTTACTTTTCTGCTCTTTTGCACACCAATATCTCTACCTGTACATGTCCATCTGATCATTTATCACTCCAGTGTTAATCTGCAAAATTGTAATTATTTGCCTACCTCCTCATGCCTTTTGCACACAATGTATATAGACTCCCCTTTTTTTCTCTACTGTGTTATTGACTTGTTAATTGTTTACTCCATGTGTAACTCTGTGTTGTCTGTTCACACTGCTATGCTTTATCTTGGCCAGGTTGCAGTTGCAAATGAGAACTTGTTCTCAACTAGCCTACCTGGTTAAATAAAGGTAAAATAAAAAATACAAATTCCTGAATTCCTATTTTTACATTTGATCAACACTTTCCAAATACTGGCTCTAAATATGAGCATTGATTTGAGTATTAGAAAACATTTCAATTATACGGATTGCTAAAGACACAGTTATGGTAAGAGTCTATGGGACAGAAAAATGTCAATTCAGTGCAGTCTATCAGTTGTTTTTGTGTCTGAGTGTGTCTTCTAGACTCGTCTATGCTCTTTCCATGCCTTCCTCCCTCGCTCTCGCTCTCTCTCTTTCCATGTGTGTGTGTTAGTGTCAGTCATCTATACTCTGTTATTTTGTTTTATTGTATAATGATGTATTATTCTCCACTACAAGCCATAGTGTTTTGTGTGTGTGTCTGTGTGTGTTTTAGTGGGGGTCGTCTATATTCTTTGTGAAGTGTTCTCCAGTGTACAGGCCATCTGCAGGCTGTTGGAGCGAGCGGAGCATCAACCATGGGGGTCCAGCACCACTTCACCCAGACCAACCACTCTCCTTCATATAGGCCGGGGCCTCGTCTGCTGCTGCCTCCTCACTGTTTCCTGCAGGGTACACACACCGCGGAGAGCGATGGATGAAGTCGTGCATGGATGAAAGTATAAATGGACAAATGAAGGAATGGATGTTTAGCCCAATGCAACATTACTGGCTTCAGTTTATATCATAAATCATATGTGTGTCTGTGTGACACTGTGTGTTTGTGTGTGAGGGAGATAGTTACCTAGTTACCATGTGGAACAGGATGAGTTTAGCCATGAGTTTGGATGTGTGACCTTCATGATGGCTTCTCCATATCCTGTGGGGGACACTGCTCCCACCTTGTTATCAGCATAACCCCCACATCCTGGCACACACACACACACTCCCTTCTACGAAAGAAAAAGGATAAAAGTATTGGGACAGTGACACAATTGTTGTTTTTGGCACTGTACTCCATCACTTTGGATTTGAAATTATACAATGACTGAGGTTCAAGTGCAGACTGTCAGCTTTAATTTGAGGATATTTTCTTCCGTATCGGGCGAAGATGTCCACTAAACATAGAATCACATCATGTATCCGTCTCTGATAAATTGTGAATGTCTTTGCAAGTGATGTATAAAAATATGCTTAAAATGAAAACCAAGATGATCGCATTTAAACATAAACAGTAAGCCAGGACTGCCCAACCCTCTTCCTGGAGATGTACCGTCCTGTGGGTTTTCAGTCCAACCGTCTTCCTGGAGATGTACCGTCCTGTGGGTTTTCAGTCCAACCCTCTTCCTGGAGATGTACCGTCCTGTGGGTTTTCAGTCCAACCTTAATTTAACATACCTGATTCTACTAATTAGCTGCTCAACAAGACCTTAACTAGCTGAATCAGATATGCTAAATTAGGGTTGGACTGACAACCTACAGGACAGTAGATCTCCAGAAAGAGGGTTGGGCAGCCATGCGGTAGGTTATAGGCCTATTTATTAAATCATAGTGAAATACATCTCATGTTCAATAAATTGAGTTCTATTTTGCTACTTGTAGGCTACTGTCTGTCATTTGTCTCAATATATTTTGTGATCTGTAGTCTAACGTGTGCAATGACGTGCCAAATCAGTGATTTAGTGAATGTTTATTGGGTAAGCTTAAGAATAACCTGCATCAATTTGCAGACAGTGGTCCATCTATTGTAATCTTTGCCTGGTCCAGATATTAGTCAGTCAGCCTATACATGTGCATGTCTAGACAGCTCAAGATGTACTCTTAAGGAGCCTACCTTTAGTCCTTAAGGTCCAAGGATCTTATACAGTTGAAGTCAGAGGTTTACATACACCTTAGCCAAATACATTTAAACTCAGTTTTTTTTTTTTTTTTTGCAATTCCTGACATTTAATCCTAGTAAAAATCCCCTGTTTTAGGTCAGTTAGGAACACCACTTATTTTAAGAATGTGAAATGTCAGAATAATAGTAGAGAGAATGATTTATTTCAGCTTTTATTTCTTTCATTACATTCCCAGTGGGTCAGAAGTTTACATACACTCAATTATAATTTGGTAGCATTGCCTTTAAATTGCTTAACTTGGGTTAAACGTTTTGGGTAGCCTTCCACAAGCTTTCCACAATAAGTTGGGTGAATTTTGGCCCATTCCTCCTGACAGAGCTGGTGTAACTGAGTCAGGTTTGTAGGCCTCCTTGCTCACACACACTTTTTCAGTTCTGCCCACACATTTTATATAGGATTGAGGTTAGGGCTTTTTGATGGCCACTCCAATACCTTGACTTTGTTGTCCTTAAGCCATTTTGCCACAACTTTGGAAGTATGCTTGGGGTCATTGTCCATTTGGAAGACCCATTTGCGACGAAGCTTTACCTTCCTGACTGATGTCTTGAGATGTTGCCTCAATATATCCACAACATTTTCCTACCTCATGATGCCATCTATTTTGTGAAGTGCACCAGTCCCTCCTTCAGCAAAGCACCCCCACAACATGATGTTGCCACCCCATGCTTCACTGTTAGGATGATGTTCTTCAGCTTGCAAGCCTCCCCTTTTCCTGCAAACATAACAATGGTCATTATGGCCAAACAGTTCTATTTTTGTTTCATCAGACCAGAGGGTATTTCTCCCAAAAAGTACAATCTTGTCCCCATGTGCAGTTGCAAACTGTTGTCTGACTTTTTTATGGCGGTTTTAGAGCAGTGACTTCCTTGCTAGGCGGCCTTTCAGGTTATGTCGATATAGGACTTGTTTTACTGTGGATATAGATACTTTTGTACCTGTTTCCTCGAGCATCTTCACAAGGTCCTTTGCTGTTATTCTGGGATTGATTTGCACTTTTCGCACTAAAGTTCATTCATCTCTAGGAGACAGAACGTGTCTCCTTCCTGAGCGGTATGATGACTGTGTGGTCCCATGGTGTTTATACTTGCGTACTATTGTTTGTACAGATGAACATGGTACCTTCAGGCATTTGGAAATTGCTCCCAAGGATGAACCAGACTTGTGGAGGTCTACAAATGTTTTTCTGAGGTCTTGGCTGATTTCTTTTGTTTTATCCATGATGTCAAGCAAAGAGGCACTGAGTTTGAAGGTAGGCCTTAAAATACATCCACAGGTACACATCCAATTGACTCAAATTATATCAATTAGCCTATCAGAAGCTTCTAAAGCCATGACATAATTTTATGGAATTTCCCAAGCTGTTTAAAGGCACAGTCAACTTAGTGTATTTAAACTTCTGACCCACTGGATTTGTGATACAGTGAATTATAAGTGAAACAATCTGTCTGTAAATAATTGTTGGAAAAATTATTTGTGTCATGCACAAAGTAGATGTCCTAACCAACTTGCCAAAACTAGTTTGAAAACAGGAAATGTGTGGAGTGGTTGAAAAACAAGTTTTAATGACTCCAACCTAAGTGTATGTAAACTTCCAACTTCAACTGTATGTTATTATCAGTGGTAGACTGGCTCTGGCAGCCAAATACTCCCATCTAAACATGAATTGATTCACAATTGAGGTACGGTTCTAGAAACACAAAGCCCTTTACCTACATATCACACCAAATGAATTTCTCAAATGCTAAATACACACTCACTGTACACAGTTATAACCTGCTTTATCACAGTTGCAGCCAACATTATTTTAAAGTGACAAAATGTTTCTGTCGGCCTTCTTCTGTTACTGACAGGTGTTCCCGAGCAACCTAGATAGCTCATTAGCACAGGTGGTCCCTCCGTCTTCCGTAAACACGCGCTGTAACAAGGAGATATGTCCACTGTGGGAACACTAACCCTATAAAAGTGTGTATTAATTTAACCTTTTGATTTAAAAAAAATATATACATATTTCTCGCTGATATGAAAGATAAGGTCCTTATGCTTCCAAAACCGTACCTCAAGCGATGTGTGTTAATGTTCAGACCGAGAGCCGGGGCTCTTCTCAAAACTCCCCCTTACAGAAGATTCCTTCGTTCAATGACTTATGTGTAATGTAATGGAACTTAGAGTCGTGATCCAGGCATATATGCATATCTGTATATTTACTGGCCTATTTACCCTTTGTATGCCTTCACTTAGCTCACACAGTTGTGTATGGAATGCGTTGGCTTGTGGGGACAAACTTGTATTACAAATGACTCTTCTATCTACATCCATATATTTATATCTGCCTGGTTCAGACCACCTGTGGTGAGTTACCAACTCTACAGTCAGCATTCAATACAGTATATAGCGGTTTCTAGCTTGCACACACATGACTTTATTTTTTTACTAGTGATCTATGAAACCTTTGACAGTGATTCATTTCTGAAGACCATGTCAGTTAATGGGGATATTTTAGTGAATTGGGTAGCTGATCATTGGTTGTTGACCTGAGTGTATTGATTTACCAACATCACTAATTAACATGAGGAATGTTCCTTGACAGAAATTTCTCAACATGTGACTCCACTAACCACATTTTAAATTAAATGCATTTGAAGTAATATATGTTTTAGCCCGTTCTGTGTATGTGTGTACACGTATGTGCATGTGTTTTGCATTTGAGTGTGGGTGTTTGTGTGAGTATGCTGTGTATGTACTGTATGCCTGTGCATTTATGAAGCAGTCTAGGAGTGTGAGGCAGCAGTGTGTGTTGTTCAGACTGCTGGCTGTAAAATTCTCCATAGTGAAACATTAATCCAGCAGGTAGTGAGTGGCTCCACACCAGCACACATTCCTCCACGTCCCAGGGGGTCAGGGTTCACCAAGTAACTCAGCTCCAACCACTACATCACTTTCTGGATCACTGTTAAAGCTGCAGGTCTCTCTCTCCCTAGTTATTTTCCCTCCATCTTTATCTCTTCTTCCGCTACTCCTCTCTTTCTCTCTCCTACTTCCTCTACACATCTCTTAATCTGTTTAACCTCGTGACAAAACATCAGATGACTCACCGATACAGGCTGTGTCTCCCAGCCTGCCCTCCATCTTGTTCAGCACGCCAGTGAAGATGGCACAGGCTATGTTCCCTTCCGCATCCACCGCCCCTACCGTGCCCATCTTCCCCACACACAAACACACACTTCAATTCAAATGTCATTAACATACCTGTATATCATGTAATATCACCCGTATGCTATAATATTTGCATTAAGTTATGTAGCCAATTGGATGGAAACCTAACTATTGCTGGTTAAATCTGGTAGCACTTTATTTTATGTTACTGTTTCTACTGGTATTTACCAAAAAATATAAGGTAAATTAATACGTATTTGGTAATTCCATATGTTATTATTGTGTATCTATTACCATGTAACCATGCACCAAGTCAATACAACTATATAGATTAATTAGTGGAGCTATTACCTTATCTGACCCTTATCTGGTGTTTTTTTTTCTGGCCATGTGACCTGGCTAGAAAAGACTCCAGGCCCTAGTCATGGGTGTGTGTTTACCTGAGTTGTAGTGGTGGTCATTCTCCAACAGGGTGACCCCTCCACCACGGCGTCCATGGCGCTGCCCCTGGAGTTCAGCGTAGCCCCTCCTAACTGCAGCCCAGACCCACGCAGACGACAGCTCTGCACGCCCCTTAGGGTTGTGCTCCGCTCCCCATAGACCAACACAGGCAACATGTCTGCCAGAGAGGCGGAGGGAGAAGTGGTGAGACACTGTTACAGCGATATAAAGTGGTTATACTCAAGGTTTGTGTTACACATGGACTCCTGAGAATGCCCATATTGATATTTAAATTATCTTGAAATAGAGGTGTCCTGATTTGCCCAGTGTCTAATAACAATAAGGACATTCTGGATACTTGAACTACAGTCAGCACCAAAACACCTGATTCAAACCAACAGGTTGTGTTAGAGTTGGGCAGGAACAAAAGCCTTCACCACCTGTAGCTCATCACGACGGGTGGGTATACTTTGTGGAACGTTCCAACATGAATCTGTTCCAAAAACTATGCAAATAACAAGGTTGCCAACAAACAACACATACAAGGTGTATAGCTGCAGAATAAGATATCGGGTAGGGTGGGCTATATCATTAAGTTTTTCACTCACCACTTTCATTCCTAAAAATATCTGTCCTCACTCTGGTCGCCTATGGACAAACATTAAGAATAAGCTACGTGGTGAGTTGATGCTTATTCGGCAGCTAACTTAGTTAGCTCGGTGAATTGATCATGCTACTTTGTATGCGTTGTTTGTTGGCAACCTTGTACTTTACGTTTTTGGAACAGATTCCTGTTGGAACGTTCCACAAATTATACCCACCCATCACGACCCGGTGGTGACCACTGGTGTACATCAATACTCCACATAGTGCCAATGCTTCCCGATCCAAAACGAATGAAGTTGGACTTGCTCAGACACGACGGAACGCATTCATGCAGCGCAAATAAATTGACCTATGTACACTCATATGAATGTGTGTACAGAATGACATTACTCAACGTTGATATACATTTGCATACACAATGAGATGGTATGCGTTTATACTTTTGCTAAGAACCTGTTCTACTGTTAATATTAATTTCAGCCGAGATAGTCAGTCGCGGGTCAGTTCTCGAAACCACCCTGCATATTTGAAAGTAGGCTATGGCGCTCCACAGTAGTGACGTCACGAGAAAATCCCGTATTCACCATATCAAAATAAAAGTCCTTTGCAATTTGCCTAGTATTCAGAGGTTATCCGAGAAAACCACTGTCAACAGAAATAACAATAATAATTATTGTTATTATTACTGTAATTATCATTTCTTGGAACAACAATGTGTAGCTTATGTTGCTTTTTAAAATGCTAGGAAGCATGTTGCAAGGAAGCATTGTGTAGGGATAAATAAGAAACATACACATGTGTAATTTTCAATCGTTACAAGTTACAGCAAAATCACTTATGCACAGTGGTGATGTTAGCATGTACATCTTGGTGGGTCAAACAAAAACAAAAAAGCTTTGAAAAGAGACCCTTCAACCCAGAATTGGGACCAAACACCCACTCCACTGAGTAGCAGGCTAGTGATTGCTTTGCAATGCTTGCAGTTAGCCACTGATTTCTTCCAAACCAATCATAGTTGAATTTGCGATTTCAACTTGTTGTGTAATGTTTATGTCCAATGGCCGGTGAGTACCGATATGTTTTATCTATACTTTCTCTTCATTATTTCTCTTCATATGACAAGGATTAGACAAGATTTACCAGTAGATTGTAGACTTGATTCATGATGATGATGACTGCTTGCTAAGATTTTGAAAGTACAGTATGATGTTGACATGTTCAGTCCAATCAAAGCTACTGTAGATATAACATCATTTGACATAATTTCATTTCTGTGACCAACGATCTTGAGCCTTCTTGGATGGGCACTTCTAATGTGCCCATCCACTTCTAAACTTCTAACTCTATGGCTGCATTTCTAGAGCTGTCCGTCCGGCCAAACTGAGCAATTGGGGGAGAATGGCTTTGGTCAGGGAGGTGATCAAGTACCCGATGGTCACTCTGACAGAGCTCCAGAGTTCCTCTGTGGAGATGGGAGAACCTTCCAGAAGGACAACCATCTATGCAGCACTCCACAAATCAGGCCTTTATGTTATAGTGGCCAGACGGAAGCTACTCCTCAGTGCAAGGCCCTTGACAGCCCACTTGGAGTATGCCAAAAAGGCACCGAAAGTACACTCAGACCATGAGAAACATTTCTGTGGTCTGATGAAACAAACTCTTTGACTTAAAACCAAGTGTCAAGTCTGGAGGAAACCTGGCTATATCCCTGCGATGAAGCATGGAAGTGGCAACATAATGCTGTGAGGATGTTTTTCAGAAACAGGGACTGGGAGACAAGTCAGGATCGAGACAAAGATGAACGTAACAAAGTACAGAGAGATCCTTGACAAAATCCTCATCCAGAGCACTCAGGACCTCAGACTGAAGCGAAGGTCCACCTGTCAACAGGACAACGACCCTAAGCACACAGCCAAGACAACGTAGGAGTGGCTTCAAAAATAGCTGTGCAGCGACGCTCCCCATCCAACTTGGGTCCTGTCTAATTATTTCTGCAAGTGGTTCAATTGCCAGTGGAAACAGGAGGTGGGGAGAGAGGAAATCCCTGTCTTGTACACCTTTTTAAAGAAATTTCCTCAAATAATGTGTATATTTTGCCTATTATATCATATTATTATTAAGTGTAATATTTCAGCTGGAATGTTGAAGGCTTCCAAAGTTTTGAATAGAAAATGCCATGCAAGACCGGCAGAAAGCTTTTCGACATTAACAACCATTATTGATAAATCTATATCTTGTTTTTTATCATATTGTATTATATTGAAGCATGGTCATGTATTTGTAAAAATGTTTTCCTTTATTTAAATTGGCAAGTCAGTTAAGAACAAATTCTTATTTTCCATGACAGCAGGTTAACTGCCTGTTCAGGGGCAGAACAACAGATTTGTACCTTTTCAGCTCAGGGATTTGAACTTGCAACCTTTCAGTTACTAGTCCAATGCTCTAACCACTAGGCTACCCTGCCGCCCCAGACTTGGAAATCCAAATTCCTCTCCCTCCTTCGTTCCCGTAATCGCCCAATCGATACGGATGGTCAAAGCGATGAGGGAATCGAGCTCTGTAGGTAACTCCCAGAATGCATGCTCGACCTTGACCTCCGAGACACTACCGCTTGATTCCAAGCACTCTCCGCTGCCAACGTGTGGAAATCAACCACATAATCAGCTACACTGCGGGAGTCCTGCCAAAGCTTCTCGCCCTGAGAATGGGGCATCAAAGACCTTTCTCACTTCTCCCATGAACCCCTCCATACTAGAGCCGGCTGTTGTTCCCACACGGCGGTAGCCCAGGTGAGAGCCCTCCTGGACGTCAGCATGATGAGGTAGGCTATCTTGGAGTGATCCGAGGGGAAGGAGGGGGGCTGAAGCTCGAAGACGAGGGCACACTGAGTTAGGAACGCCCGACAGGTGCTCGGCTCTCCATTGAAGAGTTCTGGAGGAGGTAAGTGGGGCTCCCGAGAATGTGGAGTGACCGATGAGACGGCGCTGCTAGCAGGTGAGTCGCTGAGGAGCTGTGGGGTTACCACTATGGTAAGCAGCCTCGCAGACAACCCGTGACAACCTGTCCAATGCCCGGTCATGGCATTCAGCCAATGTTTGGACCCCATCCACAAGGCCACGAAGCAATTCCTTGTGCATACCGATGGTGGCTCACTGGGTGGAGATGGCGTTGCGCAGTTTGCGTGGGTCTGCTGGGTCAGTCATGGCCAGTTCGTTCTATCAGGTATCAAGGTAAGACCCAGATGCAGACGGTGGTGAAGTAACAATGGTTATTACAGCAACAGGGGCAAAGGTACAGGACGGCAGGCAGGCTCAGGGTCAGGTCAGGCAGAGGATGGGGCAAAGGTACAGGGCGGCAGGCAGGCTCACGGTCAGTTGCAGACAGAGTGGTCAGGCGGGTGGGTACAGGGTCAGAACAGGCAAGGGTCAAAAACCAGGAAGACGAGAAAAGAGAGATTGGGGGAAAGCAGGAGCTGAGACAAAAAACGCTGGTTTGCTTGACAAACAAGACGAACTGGCAACAGACAAACAGAGAACACAGGTATAAATAGACAGGGGATGATGGGGAAGATGGGCGACACCTGAAGGGGGGTGGAGACAATCACAAAGACAGGCGAAACAGATCAGGGTGTGACACATGCAACAATTTCAAAGATTTTCCTGAGTTACAGTTCATAGAAGGAAATCAGTCAATTGAAATAAATTCATTAGGCCCTAGTGTATGCATTTCACATGACTGGGCAGGGGCACAGCCATGGGTGTGCCTTGGAGGGCATAGGCCCACCCACATGGGAGCCAGGCCAGCCAATCAGAATGAGTTTTTCCTCACAAAAGGGCTTTATTACAGACAGAAATACTCCTGAGTTCCCCCCCGATCCTCGTACGATCCCACAGGTGAAGAAGGACGGATGTGGAGGTCCTGGGCTGGCGTGGTTACATGTGGTCTGCGGTTATGAGGCCAGTTTGATGTACTGCCAAATTCTATAAAACGATGTTGGAGGCGGCTTATGGTAGAGAAGTTAACATTAAATTCTCTAGCAACAGCTCTGCTGGACATTCCTGCAGTCAGCATGCCAATTACACGCTCCCTTAAATCTTGAGACATCTGAGGCATTGTGATGTGTGACAAAACTGCACATTTTAGAGTGGCCTTTTATTGTCCCCAGCATAAGGTGCACCTGTTTAGTGATCATGCTTTTTAATAAGCTTCTTGATATGCCACACCTGTCAGGTGTATGGATTATCTTGGCAAAGGATAAATATTCACTAAAGGGATATAAACACATTTGTGCACAACATTTGAGAGAAATACGATTTTGTGTACGTATGGAAAATTTCTGGAACCTTTTATTTCAGCTCATGAAAAATGGGACCAACACTTTAAATGTTTTTTTTAAATATCTTTGGTCACTTCATATAAACTGTCATTATGGGTCATTAACCAATCACAGCACTCCTTTAGGATTGTACATTCAGTAAGTCACCAGTAGAGGGAGCTCCCTTTCCATTCATTTTCCCAATCTCTGTGGTGGTGTGGTTGGTGGGGGTCATAAAATTGATCATAACTTCAAAATTAGTAAGAGAGCCCACTCTAGAAATGTGAGGTACTTGTAGAGTATTTTGTTCCAAACATATATGGTTGTAAGAAAATGAAGGACAGCAAAAACATCTTGATTGCAAGACTCTTTACTTTCGTATCCGGCAGCAGAGTAGGGGACAATACAGCAGCAATGAAGCAGTGTAGCCAGGTTCCTAACTCTGGGTCCAGCAGAGTAGACTGAACCAAGAGCTGAGTTTGCCCTCAGCTCTTGAAGTGTTTTACCTCTTTGATCTATTCCCCCACCTGAAGAGCCATTTTAATCATTGGCATGCCCATGTTCTAAATGCATGTTTGTTGATTTGATAGTTCCTGTCACACCAAACTTGATTCCTAACCATTACTGGGTGTGGTGACACCTTCTCCAAATGAATAACCTTAAAACACAAATCTACATTTTACACGGTGCATGGATCATAGGGCCTTACATGATGCAAGTTTAAGTCTAAAAAGGGCCTAAAATGTACACTTTCATCATGTTCGCCTCAAAAATGGTTTGTGATAGAATTCTGAGATACCAGAAATAGTTTCCGTCCATGCTCACTGAAATGGCTCTTATCGTTTAAATTTAACTTAAAAATGCCTCATGAGCTTGGTTCCACTGTCATACCCCATCAGAACCCACAATGGAAGCTTGTTTTACTCCAAAGTTTGTAAACAAAGTAAATGCAAATAAATACTGTACAGCCTAAAAACATGGTCAAAACTATTATCGTGATATCATGGATGGTCAGTACTTGCATCCATACCTCTGTCTATGAATTTGATAGTAGTACATTTCTCCAGCCCCATCCCTCAGCTTTTGACCTAAACAAGGGGGGGATGCTTTGTTATTGTTTATACTGCTGATAGACACTTTAAATAAGATGGGAGGCCAAGTAATAAACACTTGCATTTTCTCACAATTGACAATTTGGAGAGATGGGCTGAATGATCCATTATTTTAGTCAATTTAGTCATATTTTATGAGGATGCAAATACAATTTTCATACAATCACCAAAAAACAGAACACAGATTTCTGTGACTTTCAGTCCAAAACACCAGTCCTAGATTCAAAATATTTTATTCGTCAGGCCAAGCAATTGACCTAATGCAATTTTTGGCACATGTCAATGCTGGTCTTGGACTGATTTAAATGTGTAAAGCTAAGGCGCAGCTAGCTCATCAGCATTAGGTTCATCTAGGTCATGAAGAAGTATGCCAGTCCATCATTGTTTACATTGTGTCTTTGAAGCAGTTGGCTTCTCAATGAATCACAGTGTTATTGGGGTGAATGGGGCGAATGGAATGGGCAGAATGAAAGGCAAGCAGATCTCTAATCTAGACAAATGCCAAGAACTGTTAGCACTGTCTGTTAGCACTTCATCTAATGACAAACCAGATTTCCATTGTGTCTTTGCATCTTGTGTTAATCAACTTTTGATATTGGTATTTGGGTCAAGAGCACAAGAACACAATAATGACCCTCCTGGTTAACATTCCAAACCTTAATTTCCCACATTTCTCTTCAGGACATCTACAGCAGTGGTTCCCACATTTTGGGGAGTGCACCCTTTTCTCAAATATCCCACAAATACACATACAGTGGGGCAAAACAGTATTTAGTCAGCCATCAATTGTGCAAGTTCTCCCACTTAAAAAGATGAGAGAGGCCTGTAATTTTCATCATAGGTACACTTCAACTATGATAGACAAAATCCAAAATCCAGAAAATCACATTGTAGGATTTTTTAATGAATTTATTTGCAAATTATGGTGGAAAATAAGTATTTGGTCACCTACAAACAAGCAAGATTTCTGGCTCTCACAGACCTGTAACTTACTCTTTAAGAGGCTCCTCTGTCCTCCACTCGTTACCTGTATTAATGGCACCTGTTTGAACTTGTTATCAGTATAAAAGACACCTGTCCACAACCTCAAACAGTCACACTCCAAACTCCACTATGGCCAAGACCAAAGAGCTGTCAAAGAACACCAGAAACAAAATTGTAGACCTGCACCAGGCTGGGAAGACTGAATCTGCAATAGGTAAGCAGCTGGGTTTGAAGAAATCAACTGTGGGAGCAATTATTAGGAAATGGAAGACATACAAGACCACTGATAATCTCCCTCGATCTGGGGCTCCACGCAAGATCTCACCCCGTGGGGTCAAAATGATCACAAGAACGGTGAGCAAAAATCCCAGAACCACACGGGGGGACCTAGTGAATGACCTGCAGAGAGCTGGGACCAAAGTAACAAAGCCTACCATCAGTAACACACTACGCCGCCAGGGACTCAAATCCTGCAGTGCCAGACGTGTCCTCCTGCTTAAGCCAGTACATGTCCAGGCCCGTCTGAAGTTTGCTAGAGAGCATTTGGATGATCCAGAAGAAGATTGGGAGAATGTCATATGGTCAGATGAAACCAAAATATAACTTTTTGGTAAAAACTCAACTCGTCGTGTTTGGAGGACAAAGAATGCTGAGTTGCATCCAAAGAACACCATACCTACTGTGAAGCATGGGGGTGGAAACATCATGCTTTTCCTCAAAGGGACCAGGATGACTGATCCGTGTAAAGGAAAGAATTAATGGGGCCATGTATTGTGAGATTTTGAGTGAAAACCTCCTTCCATCAGCAAGGGCATTGAAGATGAAACGTGGCTGGGTCTTTCAGCATGACAATGATCCCAAACACACCACCCGGGCAACGAAGGAGTGGCTTCGTAAGAAGCATTTCAAGGTCCTGGAGTGGCCTAACCAGTCTCCAGATCTCAACCCCATAGAAAATCTTTGGAGGGAGTTGAAAGTCCGTTTTGCCCAGCAACAGCCCCAAAACATCACTGCTCTAGAGGAGATCTGCATGGAGGAATGGACTAAAATACCAGCAACAGTGTGTGAAAACCTTGTGAAGACTTACAGAAAATGTTTGACCTCTGTCATTGCCAACAAAGGGTATATAACAAAGTATTGAGATAAACTTTATTTATTGACCAAATACTTATTTTCCACCATAATTGGCAAATAAATTCATTACAAATCATACAATGTGATTTTCTGGATTTTGTTTCTTATTTTGTCTGTCATAGTTGAAGTGTACCTACAATGAAAATTACAGGCCTCTCTCATCTTTTTAAGTGGGAGAACTTGCACAATTGGTGGCTGACTAAATACTTTTTTGCCCTACTGTTCACATGACACCATTTATAGAATTGCAAGACAATGAGCTTTAAAACTGCAACATTTTTGGTGCACCCAATGACAAAATGTGAATAATTGCAGTAAATAAGGGGCAGAGGAGGCGTGGGATATTCCCCAATGCTGGAAGGGGGGCATGAGTGAAATAGTTTGGGAACCCCTGATCTACAGGACCCGGTGTCACAGGAAGTCCAAGAAGATCATCAAGGACCTCAGCCACCCAAGCCAAGGTCTGTTCACCCTGCTACCATCTAGAAGGCGGGGACAGAACAGGTGCATCAAAGCTGGGACCGAGAGACTGAAAAATAATCACCAGGCCATCAGACTGTTGAATAGTCACCACTAGCCAGCCTCTGCCCAGTACCTTACCCTGAACTTTAGTCACTGTTACTAGCCAGCTACCACCCTGCACCTTAGAGACGACTGCCCTATATATACACTACCATTAAAAAGTTTGGGGTCACTTTGAAATTTCCTTGTTTTTGAAATAAAACATTTTTTGTCCATTAAAATAACATCAAATTGATCAGAAATACAGTGTAGACATTAATGACTATTGTAGCAGTAAATGTTAGATTTTTTTATGGCACATCTACATAGGCGTACAGAGGCCCATTATCAGCAACCATCACTCCTGTGTTCCAATTGCACGTTGTTTTAGCTAATCCAAGTTTATAATTTTAAAAGGCTAATTGATCATTAGAAAACCGTTTTGCAATTATGTTAGCACAGCTGACAACTGTTGTTCTGATTAAAGAAGTAATAAAACTGGTCTTCTTTAGACTAGTTGAGTATCTGGAGCGTCATCAATTACATTATCAAAACGGCTAGAAACAAAGCACTTTCTTCTGAAACTTGTCAGCCTATTCTTGTTCTGAGAAGTTAAGGAAATTCCATGTGAGAAATTACCAAGATACTGAAGATCTGGCACAATGCTGTGTACTACTCCCTTCACGGAACAGAGCAAACTGGCCCTAACCAGAATAGAAAGAGGAGTGGGAGGCACAGGTGCACAACTAAGCAAGAGGACAAGTACATTCGAGTGTCTAGTTTGAGAAACAGACATCTCACTAGTCCTGAACTGGCCGCTTCATTAAATATTACCCTCAAAACACCAGTCTCGACGTCAACAGTGAAGAGGCGTGTTCCTCTGTCCAGTGTCTGTGTTCTTTTGCCCATCTTAATCTTTTATTTTTATTGGCCAGTCTGAGATATGGCTTTTTCTTTGCATCTCTGCCTAGAAGGCCAGCATCCCGGAGTCGCCTCTTCACTGTTTGTCATTGAGATTGGTGTTTTGCGGGTACTATTTAATGAAGCTGCCAGTTGAGGACTTGCAAATATGACAATTTTTTGACAACCGTATTTGCATAAGTATTCTGACCCTTTGCTATGAGATTCAACATCGAGTTAATGTGCATTCTGTTGCCATTGATCATTCTTGGAATTGTCCGTAGAGCTCAGAGACAGGATTGTGTTAAGGCACAGATCTGGGAAATGGTACCAAAACATTTCTGCAGCATTGAATGTCCCCAAGAGTGGCCTCCATTTTCTTAAATGGAAGAAGGTTGGAACCACCAAGACTCTTCCTAGAGCTGGCCGCCCTGCCAAACTGAGCAGTAGGGGAAGAAGGGCCTTAGTTAGGGAGTTGACCAAGAACCCGAAGGTCACTCTGACAGAGCTCCAGAGTTTCTCTGTGGAGATGGAAGAACCTTCCAGAAGGACAACCATCTCTGCAGCTGCCACTCTTCAGTATAAATACACATGACATCCCACTTGGAGTTAGCCAAAAGGCACCTAAAGGACTCTCAGACTATGAAAAACAAGATTCTCTGGTCTGATGAAACCAAGATTGAACTTCTTGGCCTGAAATCCAAGCGTCACGTCTGGATTAAATCCTGCCACCATCTCTACAGTAAAGCATGGTGGTGGCAGCATCATGCTGTGGACATGTTTTTCAGCGGCAGGGACCTCAGACTGGGGTGAAGGTTCACCTTCCAACAG
Source organism: Oncorhynchus tshawytscha (assembly GCF_018296145.1). Classification (NCBI taxonomy): domain Eukaryota; kingdom Metazoa; phylum Chordata; class Actinopteri; order Salmoniformes; family Salmonidae; genus Oncorhynchus; species Oncorhynchus tshawytscha. The sequence goes on along the minus strand of NC_056429.1, from coordinate 60,808,921 downwards.
GACAACTACCCTAAGCACACAGCCAAGACAATGCAGGAGTGGCTTCGGGACAAGTCTTTGAACGTCCTTGAGTGGCCCTGCCAGAGCCCGGACTTGAACCCGATCTAACATCTCTGGAGAGACCTGAAAATAGCAGTGGAGTGACGCTCCCCATCCAACCTGACAGAGCTTGAGAGTATCTGCAGATAACAATGGGAGAAACTCCCCAAATAAGGTGTGCCAAGCTTGTAGTGTCCTACCCAAGAAGACACGAGTCTGCCAAAGGTGCCAAAGGCGCTTCACCAAAGTACTGAGTAAAGGGTCTGAATACTTATGTAACTGTGATATTTCGGTTTTATTTATTTATAAAAAATTTGCCTATTTTTGCTTTGTTATTATGGGATATTGTGTGTAGATTGATGAGGGAATAAAAAATATATATATTATAATAAGGCTGTAACGTATCAAATGGGGAAAAAGTTAATAAATGCATTTCTATAGTTTCCAAATTTGGTGCCTTTTTTTGCATTTGCAAAGTTTTGGCACATTCATTCCGTGTAGACAGGGTTTAGAGGGCGGCGTAGATGATGCGTCTCTATTGGTCAACCCGTTTTGGAGTAACAGTTCATAATTATTTATATCCGAGCTAGCAGCTTTTAAAACAACAACTATAGTGCATTCGGAAAGTATTCAGAGCCCTTAATGTCTATATTTGTTTTTGCCATTTGCATTCTATTACAGACACCTTGAAGCAACTGATAATGTAATAAAATGCCAATAATGTATCAAATGCTGAGAAATAAATTGCTAATATCGTAATAAATATTTTGAACACTTAACAAATATGCAGAGAGAAACGACAGTCCATCACTACTTTAAGACATGAAGGTCAATCAATCCAGAAAATTTCAAGAACTTTGAAAGTTTCTTCAAGTGCAGTAGCAAAAACCATCAAGCGCTATGATGAAACTGGCTCTCATGAGGACCGCCACAAGGAAGGAAGACCCACAGTTACCTCTGCTGCAGTGGATAAGTTCAATAAAGTTAACTGCAGCTCAGATTGCAGCCCAAATAAATGCCTCAAAGTTCAAGTGACAGACACATCTCAACATCAACATCAACGGTTGAATTGTTTCAAAGAAACCACTTTTAAAGGACACCAATAATAAGCAGAGACTTGCTTGGGCCAAGAAACACGAGGAATGAACATTAGACTTGTGGAAATCTGTCCTTTGGTCTAATGGGTCCAAATTTGAGATTTTTGGTTCCAAAAAGTAGGTGAACGGATGGTCTCTGCATGTGTGGTTCCCATCATGAAGCATGGTTGAGAAGGTCTGATGGTGTGGGGGTGCTTTGCTGGTGACACTGTCAGTGATTTACTTAGAATTCAAGGCCGACTTAACCAGCATGGCTACCACAGCATAATGCACAATAGACCATCCCATCTGGTTTACGCTTAGTGGGACTGTCACACCCTGATAAGTTTCACCTGACTTTGTGCTTGTCTCCTCCCCCCACCAGGTGTCTCCCATCTCCCCTCATTATCCCCTGTGTTTTTATATCCGTGTTCTCTGTTTGTCTGTTTTGTTCATCAAGCCTATCAGTGTTTTTCCCCTTGCGCCTATCATTTATATAGTTCCTGTTTTCTAGTTTTCACAGTTTTGAACATTCTGCCTGCCCTGACCCTGAGCCTGCCTGCTGTCCTGGACCTTGCCCCACCACACTGGATTATTGACCTCTGCCTGCCCTGACCCTGAGACTGCTTGCCGTTCTGTACCTTTTGGAATCTGATCTGGATTATTGACCTTTGCCTGCCCTTGACCTGTCATTTTGCCTGCCCCCTGTTCTAGTAATACACTTTTGTTACTTCAACAATGTCTGCATCTGGGTCTTGCCTAAAACTGGATAGTATGAACTGGCCTAAAACGTGATAGCACGAACTGGCCATGACCGATCCAGCAGACTCAGACCAGCTCCACAATGCTGTCTCCCTGCGAGGAGCCACCATTGGATGACATGAGGAGTTACTGCAATGTCTTATGGAGGGACTCCATACCCTGACAGAACGCCATGATTCTGATGTCCGGGAGGGCACTCGCCTGGGATAGGGCAGTGTGGGAGCAACAGTCCACCATCTGCCTCATTCTAGAAGAATTTGTGGCAGAAGTATGGAAGGTGTTTGATTAACCGTTGTCCGGGAGAGAGGCTGCTCGTAAGCTGCTCCAGCTACGCCAAGACTCCCATAGTGTGGCAGACTACGCAATGGATTTTCACACTTTGGCGGCTGAGAGTGCCTGGAACTCGGAAGCATTGTTCGACGATACAAATCATCTGTCCTCGGTTGCGACACTCACCACCGAGTTCCAAACGGCCTCTTTTGGCAACGTCAGCACAATAACTATTCATGTGGTCCTCCATGGGTTTCCATGGAGGACCACACAACATACTGTATCATCGCAACTCAAAGTTTACTTCAATATGATAGTTATTATTTCAATACTTGTGCGTAAAGGGATTTCCACCGTCATTTCTCGCATAATTAAATTGACTGACAATAAGAAAATCCGGCCCATTCACTAATGTAATACGCCAGGAGGTGCCGATTCTGCATGTACCAGATTACGTTTTGGACCTAGCGAAATGTGGAAAAACTACACCATTTAAGGCCGTCTCTAAAGTTCACATGTTCATTCTCAGTGCTAGACAATCATTATTATAATTTTGTAGCTTTTCCTAAACCTTAACCCTAACCTTAAGAATTCGGAATTAATGCCTACATTTAAGTTTAACCCTAACCGTAACCATTCGGTAGGGATGCCCAAACTTCAGTTTTAGTTTAAACTTTTTCAGAGTTTGATTGACAATTAAGATATGGCCCTATTGGCAGAATTAAAACATCAAGCCATGGCATAATTCTGTGACAGCTAAAATATGCCAACACATGATGCAATTCTGTAAACTTCTGGCCCTTTTTTGGACATTGTGTTAACTAACCTCCAGGTGAGCTTCATTGCCATACAACTCTCCTTCCATGGCCTCCAACTGCTCTTAAATGCAAGTTAAACTAAATGCATGCTCTTCAACCGATCGCTGCCCGCACTTGCCCGCCCATCCAGCATCACTACTATGGACGGTTCTGACTTAGAATATGTGGACAACTACAAATACCTAGGTGTCTGGTTAGACTGTAAACTCTCCTTCCAGACTCACATTAAGCATCTCCAATCTAAAATGAAATCTAGAATCAGCTTCCTATTTTGCAACAAAGCATCCTTCACTCATGCTGCAAAACCTACCCTCGTAAAACTGACTGTCCTGCCGATCCTTGACTTTGACGATGTCATTTCCAAAAAAGCCTCCAACACTCTACTCAGCCAATTGGATGCAGTCTATCAGAGTGCCATCCGTTTGGTCACCAAAGCCCCATATACTACCCACCACTGCAACCTGTATGCTCTCATTGGCTGGCCCTCGCTTCATATTCATCGCCAACCCACTGGCTCCAGGTTATCTATAAGTCTTTGCTAGCTATAGCCCCGCCTTATCTCAGCTCACTGGTCATCATAGCATCACCCACCCGTAGCACGCGCTCCAGCAGGTATATTTCACTGGTCACCCCCAAAGCCAATTCCTCTTTTGGCCGCCTTTCCTTCAAGTTCTCTGATGCCAATGACTGAAATGAATTGCAAAAATCACTGAAGCTGGCGACTCATATCTACCTCACTAACTTTAAGCACCAGCTGTCAGAGCAACTCACAGATCACTGCACCTGTACATAGCCCATCTGTAAATTGCATTGATTTAACATTAATTTGCTCTTGCCATTCAAAATGAATTCCATGCAATATGATTTATTTTGTTGTCAATACTTTTGGGTTATTGTTTTGCTGCTTGCAATATCATTATTATCTTTGTTTGCAATAATAATAATGTTGTTCTCGAATTCAAACAGGTTTCTTGATATTAAAGGCACAAAAGTAATTCCACAAAACTCTAGCACTAGTAATACTGTATGTAGCCTAACTATGAAACATCAGCGTCGAGCTAAACTGAAAGTGAAAGAGTTCTGATGTGAGTATCTCAAACAGGCAGCCAACAGTTAGGCTACGACTCTTGTTGAGCGCAATTCACTGACAATAATATGCAATAGTATGTAGGCTAAGTTGATTTGTAATTTTGAGCTGGGGCCCTAACAAGATACAACAACACTACTGACACACACGCACACGAGGAAGGGAGGATGGGAAGCGCGTCACTAGCACACTACGATTGGTGAGAGAGAAAATTGTGCAAGCGCCTTGTACGGTGAACCCCCATTCTCAAATGACAATGCGCGCTCCCGGCGTGAGAAGGTGTGCTCGTTTCAGGGTCTGCGGTCCCATTGACTGTTCTACATCTCCCTGACAGCGGCAGCATCAGCAGCAGAGCGCGGCTGCGTTAGAAAACAAGGCACCCAGTCAGCGGATCAACCTGGGCAGCGGCAGAGTAACATCTCTCCGCTGTGAAGAAAGCTAAGCCTTCCCAGGTGACCGAGTATCATTCTCCACCAGAGATGGGTTCCCGGTAACTGGAAGTGGAGGGGAGAGGCGGGCGGGAGGGGGGTGGGGGGGAGAAGAGAAAAGAGCGAGAGAGAGGCAGAGGAAAGGCGACTAGGAACCGAAAAAGCACTACAGCCGTGGGTGCCCGCCACCATGAGAGCCTTGCATCACTTGCCCAAGCCGTTGCTTCGTCCGTGGGCCATGTCGTGATACGTGGGCTCCGCCAGCGGGATTTCTGTCCGTAATCCGAGCCGCCGAGGAAGGGGGGAGAAGATGTCCGCCTCGGTGGGCCCTCGGGGCGGCCCGCGCCCACCCGTTGCGCCGGTGTCCATGCCTGAGCCGGACCTTAGCCATCTGACTGAGGAAGAGAGGAAGATAATCATGGCCGTGTTAGCTCGACAGAAGGAGGAGGAGGAGAAGGAAGAGGCCATGTTAAAGTAAGAGAGACACTGGGGCTATTTCTGCTCTGGAGATGTTGGGGAGATGTAGTACAGAGATGGTGCTCATACTGCTGCTCATCGGCCGCTAGGCTACCAATAGATACCAAACCTATACAAATATCTGCCTTCCTAACCTTAACCGAAAATGCTATTGACGTGCGTGTGTGTGTGTGTGTGTGTGTATCAGCATGTATAGCCCCAGCTCCTCTATATAGTGTAGCCTATTTTTGCCCTCACTCTCATCCATCTAGAGCCTATAATTTAGTCTACACAGTTAAGATGCCCTAACACGCTGTGTGTGTGCGTGTGTGAAAGAGAGAGGGAGGAAGAGGTTTCTGAGTAAGCATGTGTTGGGTCAGCGCTGTCACAGGTGTAAGAGACGAACAGGGTGAGAGAGGGAGGGAGAGAAAGAGAAGGGGGAGAGAGAGGGGTGTGTCGTTCCTGAGACACGCAGCAGCGTCACACTCCAGTGTCTTCTGATGCCCTAACTAATTTCTTCTCAACCTCACCCATTTCCCGGCAATACAATCATGTGTTCTGTCATATCCGAACAAATTGCTGGCTATATAGGTTATATATAGCCTATAGCCCAGTATCTCGAGCACTGCGTCCGCAGGCTACAGGCTAACTTCAGGCTGCGATTGCACAGCGTGATTCGACCGAGATTCTCTTAATTTCTGCTTGTAAAATCAGTGCATATCTGCTCTAGCGGAGTGTTTCCGTCCCGTATCTCAACAGCTGTTTGCATGTTAGGTCGCTGCTTTGGCGATGCGGTGGGTTGAGTATAACAGCAATGTAGGCCAGCGCCAGCACTCTCGCATCAGGCTGCAACAGCCCTTCTCTACAGACAGGCTAGCGTAAATGCATGTAGCCTAGTCCATGCCCTATGTGCTGTTTGATTATAGTTGATGATGGTCGAAAATCAGCAGTCAGCCTGTGCTATTTTAGTATTTTCACACACAGACTTTGCGTCGGTGTGGAAGGAGCACGTCTATTGTATTTGTCACGACAAAACATGGAAGGTTTGTCATCGTGACTTAGACGTAACCTTATCTGAGTAGCATATTACTCCACTGATTGCCTGTCAAACTGCAGCGAGGTGATATGACGTTAAACAAGTCACTGCTATCGCATAGTTTTATAGAGAACGAATAACCGGGCTCCTATGAGAACTCCTCTGCTATTCACGTCTGTGTTCTATTTTAGGCTCCTTGTGCAGAGTGATGATCCCGTACTGAAACTGCAGATCGATTTATTGCATCTAAAGAAGGAAGTGTCCAATGCACAAGTGATCATGCATCATTATAACACTATAGCATGTGTGTGTGTGTGTGTTCGCATGCTCATGTGGTTTGCTGTGTGATCTTAATTGCTACAGTAGCCTGTGTGCCTTTACTCTAGAGAGGAAAATAGCCTTTTAAGTCTTCCACTCAAGGAACTCACCTATATCTGATAGCATCATTCACTCTAATCACAACATCAGATTACAGTAGACGCGGGCTGAACTGATATGTCATCTAATCTGCGCATTCTGTGCTGTAAAACTATTCGACAAAAACCCACTAATGTGAGAAGCACTGATGAAACATAGACACAGGACTCTGACACCCCATATACAGTTCCAGTCAAAAGTTTGGACAAACCTACTCATTCAAGGGTTTTTCTTAATTTTTTACAATTTTCTACAATGTATAATAATAGTGAAGACATCAAAACGGTGAAATAACACACATGGAATCATGTAGTGTTAAACAAATCAAAATATATTTTACATTTGAGATTCTTCAAAGTACCACCCTTTGCCTTGATGACAGCTTTGCACACTCTTGGCATTCGCTCAACCAGTTTCAGCTGGAACAGTCTTGAAGGAGTTCCCACATATTTTGAGCACTCGTTGGCTGTTATTCCTTCACTCTGTGGTCCAACTCATCCCAAACATCTCAATTGGGTTGAGGTCAGGTGATTGTGGAGGTCAGGTCATCTGATACAGCACTCCATCACTCTCCTTAGTCAGATAGCCCTTATACAGCCTAGAGGTGCGATTTGTGTCATTGTCCTGTTGAAAACAAATGATAGCCCCACTAAGCGCAAACCAGATGGGATGGCGTATCGCTACAGAATGCTGTGGTAGTCTTGCTGGTTAAGTATATCTTGAATTCTAAATGAATCACTGACAGTGTCACCAGCAAAGCACCCCACACCATCACACCTCCTCCTCCATGCTTCACGGTGAGAACCACACATGCGGAGATCATCCGTTCACCTGCTCTGCGTCTCACAAAGACATGGCGGTTAGAAGCAAAAATCTTACATTTGGACTCATCAGACCAAAGGACAGAATTCCACTAGTCTAATATCCACTCCTCGTGTTTCTTTGCCCAAGCAAGTCTCTTCTTCTTTTGTGTCCTTTAGTAGTGGTTTCTTTGCAGCAATTCCAACACAAAGGCCTGATTCATGCATTCTCCTCTGAACAGTTGATGTTGAGATGTGTCACTTACTTGAACTCTGTGAAGCATTTTTTTTGGCTGCAATCTGAGATGCAGTTAACTCTAATGAACTTATCCTATGCAGCAGAGGTAACTCTGGGTCTTTATTTCCTGTGGTGGTCCCCATGAGAGCCTGTTTCATCATAGTGCTTGATGGTTTTTGAAATGTTCAGTATTGACTTACCTTCATGTCTTCAAGTAGTGATGGACTGTCGTTTCTCTTTACTTGTTTGAGCTGTTCATGCCATAATATGGACTTGGTCTTTTACCAAATAGGGCTATCTTCTATATACCCCCCTACCTTGTCACAAAACATCTGATTGGCTCAAACGCATTAAGAAGGAAAGACATTTCACAAATGAACTTTTAACAAGGCAAACCTGTTAATGAAAATGCACTCCAGGTGACTACCTCATGAAGCTGGTTGAGAGAATGCCAAGTGTGTGCAAAGCTGTCATCAAGGCAAAGGGTGGCTCCTTTGAAGAATCTCAAATATAAAATACATTTTGATTCATTTAAAACACTTTTTGGTTAGTACATGATTCTATATGTGTTATTTCATAGTTGTGATGTCTTCACTATTATTCTGCAATGTAGAAGATAGTCAAAATAGAGGAAAACCCTTGAATGGGTAGGTGTGTCCAAACTGGTACTGATCACACACACACACACACACACACACACACACACACACACGCACACACACACAGACACACACACACACACCCACACAAACACACACACACACACACACACACACACACACACACACACACACACACACACACACACACACACACTGGGATTTAATCCAATCTGCCATATCAATATTTACACACTGCATTTGTATTCATACTATCTGCCCTTGCATATGTGTGGTTGTGTGTGTACTGTATGTGCAGATATTTTCATGCATAGGTCACAGTCAGAAAAAAAGTATCTGATGGTTGTAAGTTTGCAGTGTGCTCCTCTGGTACTGTTTCCTAATAATTAGGTTTTGCTTATACAGCAACTTTTTCACCCAATCGGTGTAATTGAAGAATGGCGGTTTGAACATCTGAAATACTGGACAGTCAGACACATTTGCAATCGAACCCAATTTTTTTTCATAACACCCATCTAATGACAGCTCAAACACAGTGTGTTAAAACAGATCTCCCCTTTCAGTTTTAGACAGAACGCCTCCATGTTGTGGAGTTCTCAAACGGTTTTATCTGTGATCAAGATAACCAGAGGACCAACGCATTGATGTGTCAGATTACTGAGGGGGAAAAAGAAAACAGTAGATATTTTGAGGTAAAAGTGAAAACATTCCAGTGTATAATTATTTTATCAGAAATATTATTTTTTAAGTCATTGTTGTGTAGTTCTAAAATATCATGAATCAGTGTTCTTTGTCATTGTAATTGATGTTCTACATAGCAACTTATTTTCTCTATTCTGATTGGTCAGGTGTTGGTTAATTGTTGATGGAGAACAGGAAGTAGTGGATTTGATTTATGGCTATGAAAGGGTTTTCACTAGATAACACAGTAACAAAGTAAAAATTGGCTATATCATATCAGTTCATGAAAACAAAAATGTGCTTTTTGGTCTTAATTTAAGGTTAGGCTTAGGCATAAGGTTAGCAGTGTGGTTAAGGTTAGGGTTAAGTTTAAAATCACATCCTAATAAGATACATTGCACAAATAGGTTGGGTTTATTTCTCTGTGACTGTGGTAACTAGTGATGACACTGTGAATGTGGTAATTTCACCCATCCAATGTTTAATTGCGTTCCCTTGCTCAAATGTATCAACCAATGGTTGGGTGCCATTTCATCGATTGTGCATTTGGGCACCAGATTGCCATAACAAATGATGTGTTTAGCTGATATGTAAAATACCTATTCAGGCATTGTAAGATCTAGCAGGTGTCAGCAACGTCTGAGCAGAGGAATCCGACCAATGTCTAAATAAAGAGTCATGCATACACCTTCTAAAGAACCCTCAAACCACACCGATGTATAACATTTGACAACGTTTTCTGACAACATTCCAATCACATTGTCCCTTTTGTGTGTTCCAGGGAGGAGAAGCCCATCCAAGCAAGAACTGTGAACCTGGTAGGCCAAAAGAAGCCTCCTCAGCAAAATGATGTCAGGTAAAAACCACTATACAACCATATTTTGCTTACTATTTCTTTTTAATGGTCAGCTGGTTACTGTAACACAGTCTTGGGGTGGTCAGAAAGCCTGGGTTTGAGCCCAGTCGGTCACATTGCTTCCTAAACCCGGGATGGGTCTCTGAGGACATTGTGGTCGAAGAGGGGGGAAGTGTAACAGATGTGGTTTGGTGCGTAATGCGTAACATTCCCTGAGACCAGAAGATTTGTGTTAGCTCCCCAAGCTAATGGACAACATTCCACAACCCAGTGAGAAGATGGACATCACTTGTCAATTAACTCTTAAGTACTATTGAGCCATCCTTTAGTCTTTGACATGGGTTTGTGCTGTGGATAAGTGGTTAAGCCTGATGCCCCTAACAGCTGGTCCAGGGTCAGATATTCTGTATCCTCCTAGAGGTTAGAAAGTTAGAAATTGCGGTTGGGTAATCTGAGCCCAGCAACTTCCTATCACTCTGGCTCTGATGAGAAAAACAGCCAGTATCCATCCAGAGTGATAAGTATGTCATATCGAAGTACCGGTATGCCAACTATACGTCCAGCATCTACGTTCGCTTTGACTGAGGCAATTTTGAGGATGCAGTTGAGAATGGGTAAGTGTTTGTCAGTATGTTTCGTGTGTTTTAGGTGGTGGGAGGTGTGGCCACTACTTTACACTTATGTCTGTAATAGAGATTGTCTCTGTACCACATTGAACACATGTTATGTGTGTACGTACTGTAAGTAATTATGTCTACACAGTCGTGCACATTTACAGTGTGTGTGTGTATGTGTGTGGTTGTCCATACGAGAGTTTTTTTGCGTTCACTTGTGTGTTTTGTGCAATAATGCATGCGTGTGTGAGAGGTTGAATCAGAGAGTGGTGGGATGAAGAGGTAAATCACACCTGCTTCCCAGAGGAATCCCGGGAATGTGGCCCATTGTGACATTATACCACGAATCCCGGTCAGTATTCTGACACATACGGAATGTCAGCACGGGATTCGGATAATGATAAGCACTTTACTTTGATGAAAAGCAGTGAACTATAAGGAATTTGGTATCACTTGACATGCAGGCTGTTTTGTACATGCACTATCTGTTTTTCTATATATGATCCTAGATGAGCACAGATGTTGATCTGTCAGGAATTTGGGGAGCTCAAGAAATGCAAAGCAGATCTTTGGAAAGGGCAAGTGAAGTGAATTCAGAATGCATGAATGGAAGACCTACTATTCCTGTTGATAGAGAGAAAGATAAACAAATAGAGAGAAAAGCTTTCGTAACTCTCTGTACGTTAAAGAAGAGCCCTCAACAGCCATGTATTTATTGCGAATGTGAAAAAACACATAATAATTTAGGAACTCTGTCGGGTCTCAACTTACTGTTGAGAGTATGAATAGTAGAATACACAAGGTGCAATTTTGACACTTAGTTGTGCATCAGCATTTTTCCTCTTGTTATATTTCACTCACTGACATGTCAGTTAAAACATTTTAGATTGGTAAATTAGTCTAGTTAGTCTAGCCAGCTATCTAAACTTGTAGTAATCATGGCTGAATTACCGCCCCGGCACACAGGGCACATGTCAAGGGGCCCTGACCTCCAGGGAGCCTCCATTCATTTTGTTTTTCATTCTCACTCATACAGTGGCTTGTGAAAGTATTCACCCCTTTGGCATTTTTCCTATTTTGTTGCCTTACAACCTGGAATTAAAATGGATTTTATGGGGTGTTGCTTTAGCAGTATCAAGTGTTGCTTTAGCAGTATGCTTAGGTTCATTGTCGTGCTGGCAGGTGAACCTCCATCCCAGTCTCAAATCTCTGGAAGACTGAAATGTTTCCCTCAAGAATTTCCCTGTATTTAGCGCATTCCATCATTCCTTCAAATCTGACCAGTTTCCCAGTCCCTGCCAATGAAAAACCTCCCCACAGCATGATGCTGCCACCACCATGCTTCACTGTAGAGATGGTATTCTCGGGGTGATGAAAGGTGTTGAGTTTGCGCCAGACATAGTGTTTTCCTTGATGGCCAAAAAGCTACATTTTAGTCTCATCTGACCAGAGTACCTTCTTCCATTATGTTTGGGGAGTCTCCCACATGCCTTTTGGTGAACACCAAACTTGTTTGCTTATTGTTTTCTTTAAGCAATGGCTTTTTTTCTGGCCACTCTTCCGTAAAGCCCAGCTTTGTGGAGTGTACGGCTTAAAGTTGTCCTATGGACAGATACTTCAATCTCCACTGTGGAGCTTTGCAGCTCCTTCAGGGTTATCTTTGGTCTCTTTGTTGCCTCTCTGATTAATGCCCTCCTTGCCTGGTCTGTGAGTTTTGGTGGGCAGCACTCTCTTGGCAGGTTTGTTGTGGTGCCAGGTTTGTTGTGGTGCCATTTTTTAAATAATAGATTTAATGGTGCTCGTGGGATGTTCAAAGTTTCTGATATTTTTTTATAATCCAACCCTGATTTGTACTTCTCCACAACTTTGTCGCTGATCTGTTTGGAGAGCTCCTTGGTCTTCATGGTGCCGCTTGCTTGGTGGTGCCCCTTGCTTAGTGGTGTTGCAGACTCTGGGGCCTTTCAGAACAGGTGTACATATACTGAGATCATGTGACAGATCATGTGACACTTAGATTGCACACATGTGGGCTTTATTTAACTAATTATGTGACTTCTGAAGGTAATTGGTTGCACCAGATCTTATTTAGGGGCTTCATAGTAAAGGGGGTGAATACATATGCATGCACCACTTTTCTGTTTTTAAAATTTATTTATTTATTGAAACAAGTAATTTTCTTTCATTTCACTTCACCAATTTGGACTATTTTGTGTATGTCCATTACATGAAATCCAAATAAAAATCTATTTAAATTACAGGTTTTAATGCAACAAAATATGAAAAACGCCAAGGGGGATGAATACTTTTGCATGGCACTGTACATGGCATATGTCAGCAAAATGTGTCAAATTGCAGGAAATTAGCTGTAAAATTGCAACTATTTTTTTTCTTCTGTAAAGCAAAATAATTGGTTTACTTTTTGGTAATAATATACTTTTCTGCTAAAAGATCCCTCTGTACGTATGAAATGATAATTTTGAATCGCTGTACTCAGTTAATGTGAGTTCATGTGTAGCGGCTAATTGTATAGTTTATAGGTTATGTGTTTGTAGATCGACTGAGGCAAATGAAATTACAGCAACCAATGTGATAAGGGTTAGGGTCATTTTTTGATTGCTATTGCTGTTCTCCAAAAAGTATTTTAGACTGATTAAATTATACAGAAATGCAGTCCATCCATCCGGGCTTCACTAAAACTCAGACCCTGGTTTCGTCCCTGCTCCTGCCCACTGAGCAACACAGGCTATGTAAGATAACCTCTTAGCATTAGCATCACCTAAAACTCAAGTCAAACATTAGCTAGCATAAGTCACAGTTTCTGCAACTTTATATTTACCATATAGAGCTTACATTACTCTTATCTCTATACGACAGGAATGTATGTTTGTAACATTCTGTAACGATGCACATACAGTACCAGTCAAACGTTTGGACACACCTACTCATTCAAGGGTTTTTCTTTCTTTCTATTTTTTACTATTTTCTACATTGTAGAATAATAGGGAAGCAATCAAAACTATTAAATGACACATATGGAATCATGTAGTAACCACTACTAAAGGACACACTAATAAGAAGAGACTTGCTTGGGCCAGGAAACACGAGGAGTGGATATTAGACCAGTGGAAATCTGTCCTTAGTCTGATGAGCCCAAATTTGACATTTTTGGTTCCAACAACCACCATGTCTTTGTGAGACACAGAGTAGATGAACGGATGATCTCCGCATGTGTGGTTCCCACTGTGAAGCATGGAGGAGTAGGGTGTGGGGTGCTTTGCTGGTGACACTGTCAGTAATTTATTTAGAATTCTAGGAACACTTGACCAGCATCACTACCACATTCTGCAGCGATATGCCATCCCATCTGGTTTGCGCTTGGTGGGACTATCATTTGTTTTTCAACAGGACAATGACTCAACACACCACCAGGCTGTGTAAGGGCTATCTGCATCAGATGACCAAGCCTCCACAATCACCCGACCTCAACGCAATTGAGATGGTTTGGAATAAGTTGGACTGCAGAGTGAAGGAAAAGCAACCAACAAGTGCTCAGCATATGTGGAAACCCCTTCACGACCATTGGAAAAGCATTCCTCATGAAGTTGGTTGAGAGAATAGCAAGAGTGTGCAAAGCTGTCATCAATGCAAAGGTTGGCTACTTTGACTAATCTAAAATCTAAAGTATATTTTGATTTGTTTAACACTTTTTTGTTTACTACGTGATTCCATGTGTGTTATTTCATAGTTTTGATGCCTTCACTATTATTCTACAATGTAGAAAATAGTACAAATAAAGAAAATCCCTTTTATGAGTAGGTGTGTCCAAACATTTGGCCGGTACCGTATATAAGGCCCAGCTTCTTTCACAAGCCTTTGGAGCAGAGATACTCCTGGGAGGATACTAGCCAATCACAGAGCACAGGAAGTGACTACCGGCCAATCCCAAAGCTCAGGAGTGGACTGCAGTGTTTCTGGGCCATTGCCATGGCTCCAGTGTCAAGAGACTGCTTTTAATCACATGTGTAGAATATGCATGGAGTTCCTGACTGCTTACTTCTGTGTGTCTTCACAGGAGAAAGCATGGATACTGTACACACACAAGAGAAGCACAGTTAGTACACAGCTAACTCAACACAACCTAGCATGACTTATGTCCTGTATTTCTCTGCAGTTACAGGATATTGTTCCTTGTGTGGTTCAGCTCGGTGTGAGTATGTGTATGTGTGTGTGTGTGTAGGCGTTGCCCACCCTACTGAAGATGGAGCTTCATACAGAAGTGTGTTTGTGTGTGATGGTATGTGTGATTGTAGACGGTGCACTTCCCACCCTGCCGAAGGGAGAGCTCTGTACGACTTTGCCAAGCCATATGAAGCTGGGCATTTCCATGTGAAAGGACCCATGAGCAACAACATGTGAAGCTCAAAGGAGCATGTTAAATTAGGTGTCAAATGATCTATATATTTTCTAAATGAAGGCAGATATACATTTTTCAACTGTTTTCCATCCTGAACATCTGTGACGCTAAAATGTAGTGTAAAAAAGAGGGGTCTTAGACAATATCGACCAGAAAAAGTCTTAAAACTTCTTCGGGATCGGTGTCCCATCCTCAGGACAGTTGAGCTAACGTAGGCTAATGTGATTAGCATGAGGTTGTAAGTAACAAGAAAATATCCCAGGACATAGACATGTCTGATATTGGCAGAAAGCTTCAATTCTTGTTAATCTAACTGCACTGTCCAATTTACAGTAGCTATTGCAGTGAAAGAATACCATGCTATTGTTTGAGGAGAGTGCACAATTTTGAACATGAAAAGTTAATAATAAACCAATTAGGCACATTTGGGCAGTCTTGATACAACATTTTGAACAGAAATGCAATGGTTCACTGGATCATCTAAAACTTTGCACACTAGCCTACGTTAGCTCAACTGTCCCGAGGGGGACCCACAAATCCAATAGAGGTTTTAACATGATTTTTGAATAACTACCTCATCTCTGTACTCCACATATACACTTATCTAGTCCCTCAGACAAACAGTGAATTTCAAACACAAATTCAACCACAAAGACCAGGGAGGTTTTGCAATGCATCACAAAGAAGAGTGCCTATTGGTAGATGGGTAAACATTTAAATAAAGCAAACATTGACTATCCCTTTGAGCATGGTGAAGTTATCAATTACACTTTGGATGGTGTATCAATACACCCAGTCACTACAAAGATACAGGCATCCTTCCTAACTCAGTTGCTGGAGAGGAAGGAAACCGCTCAGGGATTTCACCATGAGGCCAATGGTGATTTTAAATCAGTTAGAGTTTAATGGCTGTGATAAGAGTTAACTGAGGATGGATCCACAACATTGTAGTTACTCCACAATACTAACCTAATTGACAGAGTAAAAAGAAGAAAGCCTGTACAGAATACACATATTCCACATCATGCATCCTGTTTGCAATAAGACACTTAAGTAAAAGTGCAAAAAATGTGGTAAATAAATTAACTTTATGTCCTGAAAACAAAGCATTATGTTTGGGGGACAATCCAAAATAACACACCACTGAGTACCACTCTTCATATTTTCTAGCATGGTGGGGGCTGCATCTTGTTATGGGTATGCGTGTCATCGGCAAAGACTAGGGAGTTTTTGGGGCCAGAGACCCCTTTTGTGGTATTAAATTAATCACCCCCTCATAATCAGAACACAACACGATTGAGGTAAATAAAATAAAAAATTGCATACAAGGTGTTTAACTATGACTTCGAACCAAGTCTTGGGCCCTGCAAAGGAACATTTTAAAGGCCCATCTCTTGGCACCTAATTTCTTGCAATTCTACACATTTTACCATGAGAAAGAGAGATTATTTGGGAGTGTATTGAGTTGAAATATGTATAATTGGTGGAGTACTGTGGATACCATTATCCGTGAGCCTCCCAGGCCCATGTTGCACAGGGTTCAATTGTAGATTCCTAATATTACATTGTGTTGTGTTACACCCTCTAAACTTATTCCACTGATACCTTGGCCAAAGTCATTTAATCTTGTTCTAAAATTCATTGAATAATTATATTTTTTAAAATCTTGTTTTGAGATCTGGTCATGGACCCCCTGCAGTACCACAGACCCGGACCCCACTTTGAGAACCCCTGCATTAGAGCGCACTAGAGTACAGTACAGTATAATATACTGAACTCTACTGTGATGTGCTTTACTGTACTGTACTAAACTCTACTCTGCTCTACTGTGCTGTACCACGATGTCCAAACTCGTCCAAAACATAGTCGTCTATGATTGTTTCAGATTTGGTTTGGTCCAGACCAACCAAAGGTTAGCTCATTACAATAATAGCCCGTGTGTAGAATAACACCCACATGCAAATAATAAGGGCGTTAAATGATTCTACCGTTGTGTACCTATTCAGCAAACATCACCAGGAAGAGAATGATATTCATGTCACTAATTGTGCATTTCTGTAAAGTACAGATCAGGTACCCATGATGTCATTCAGTTACCGGAATTCCATTACCCAGTCAAATCCACTTCACCTACTGTAGTTCAAAAATAAACATGTCTTTTTTTCAAACTCAAGGTGTCATAGCTGACACGCCATTCTTTCTGCAGACATATTTGAATCTTAATTCAAGTAGATATTTAATTAACAGAGTTTTTGAAAATGTGATTACATAAAAACTGAGGGAGATTTTACCGTAATTCTGTTACCAAACTTTACATCTACACAGTTCTTCCAGTAAATGTATTTTTGTCAAATGTTCTTTGTAAATTGTTCAAAGTAGTCCTTGTGCATAGAGTTGTGTGGTTTGTTAAACTTTGAAATCAATGGTTTTGTTTGGCATACATTTTAAAGTGAAAAAGTCCAAGCGTAATTCCGTTAGCATGGAATAGCCCAGTTGTGTCTGGGGAGCACACTACCCACTTAGCTCTGCTGTTGGCTCTGGTGCTCTCTCCATCTGTCTTCCCCATCTTCTATTTCCATCGCTCAATCTCTTCCTCTATCTCTTCCTCTTTATCTCCTCCACACTGCCTGTCTTTTATCAGTTTTATAAAGCCTAAAATGTGGTGTAAAAATAGACAACCTCAGGTATCTGGCTAATTACTGTGTGCGCGCGCGTCGGCCTGCCCGCGTGTATGTGTGTGTGTGACTTTAGTGCTCTTTAAGCTTGTGACAGTGTGTAAGTAATGAGGTGTGTTATTGACAGAGTGGAGTGTCTTCTCAAGTGGACTGAATCTTCCTCTGTCTCTCTCAACCCCCCCCCTCTCTCTATCTCGTCTCTTTCTCTCGTCTCTCCCCCCTCTCTCTATCTCGTCTCTTTCTCTCGTCTCTCCCTCCATCTCTCTCTCTCTCTCTTTCTCTCATCTCTCCCTCCATCTCTCTCTCTCTCTCTCTCTCTCTCCCCCCTCTCTCTATCTCGTCTCTTTCTCTCGTCTCTCCCTCCATCTCTCTCTCTCTCTCGACTCTCCCCCTCTCTCTATCTCTCTCTCGTCTCTCCCTCCCTCCATCTCTCTCTCTCTCTCGTCTCTCCCCCTCTCTCTATCTCGTCTCTTTCTCTCGTCTCTCCCTCCATCTCTCTCTCTCTCTCTCTTTCTCTCGTCTCTCCCTCCATCTCTCTCTCTCTCTCTCTCTCTCTCTCGTCTCTCCCTCCATCTCTCTCTCTCTCTCTCTCTCGTCTCTCCCTCCATCTCTCTCTCTCTCTCTCTTTCTCTCGTCTTTCCCTCCATCTCTCTCTCTCTCTCTCTCTCTTTTCTCTCATCTCTCCCTCCATCTCTCTCTCTTTCTCTCGTCTCTCCCTCCATCTCTCTCTCTCTCTCGTCTCTCCCTCCATCTCTCTCTCTCTCTCTCTTTTCTCTCGTCTCTCCCTCCATCTCTCTCTCTCTCTCTCTTTCTCTCGTCTCTCCCTCCATCTCTCTCCCTCCATCTCGCTCTCTCGTCTCTCCCTCCATCTCTCTCTCTCTCTCTCTCTCTCTCTCTCTGCTGGTAAATGTTATTGTCTATGAGCTGTAGGCTTCTTGAAGTCCCACTCAGTAATGAGTATAGGCTTTCCAGACCTCTAAGACACATGAACTAAAGAGTGGAGATTAATGTTACTCCATGTTTGTGTTGCATAGCCAATAATCAATATAGTGCATGTGTCCTGAGGTTGGTGAACCTACATAATCACCAAAAAGACCAACCGGGCATAGGTTGAGGGAATAGGGAGGCAGAGATGAAGAGAGGAAAGAGCATGTGTGTCATAGAGAGAAATGTGTCAGAGAGCCGCTGAGCTAAATAGAGAGTAGAGAGAGTAGGGAGAGAAGAGCGAGATGGAGGAAGGGAAAAAGCTAACCATGGTTGAGGAACATGCACACCAGAGGAGAGGAATTAAGAGAGGGGAGGAGGGAGAGACTGAAAGAAAGGGATAGATGGTGGGAGAGGGGAAGGTGAAACCATGCGGGCCACTCAGCATGGCAACAGTTCCGGCGGAAGCAAGGGAGGGAGGGTGGAAGTGAGACCCTGCCAGAGAGAGAAAAAATGAAAGAGTGAGTGAGAGTGAAAGACAGAAAGACCGACTGTGGCATATTGTATGCCGTTGATGCCATATGGTGGTGAGGTGCCACCCAGAGAGGGCACAGACCACTGCACCTCACCACAGCGGGCACAGACCAACCCTCCTAGCATAGGAACAGAGGAGAGTGACTGAGTATGGGCAAAATTTTTGTCAGTATGATGTAAAGGCAGTTGTCATTATTTTTAACCCCCACCTAAACGCATGCACACACACACACACACACACACACACACACACACACACACACACACACACACACACACACACACACACACACACACACACACACACACTCCTCTCTGTCCTTTATTCTACACCTACAGGGGCCAGCCACAAAGCTGGCACCCTTTACTGCTTTCCAATTTTGCAAATAGCAAAAGGAGGAATCGTTTTTTTTTTTCAAGCTCATCTATTATAGGATTGTGAATTTACAGAAATCAATCAGGTGGATGACTCCCCCTGTTTGGAGAGAGGGAGAGGGAGAGGGAGAGAGAGAGAGCTTAATTTCTAAATGGCTGCGAAGTGATTTTCTCTCACTCTTATTTGACACTCCCTCATTGTTTTTTGATTCATGCCCGCTTGCCTTTTGAATATCGATTTGAGAGGAGAGGGTGAGTCAGGAACAGAACCCTTAGTCACTGAAGCTCGATTAGGAGGCATGGGACTGAGTTTATTAGTACAGATATAGAGTATTGGTAAGTCTCATGGATCAGTGGGCTGGTAGGGTTGTGGGTCGGATTCCTGCCTGGGGTACATACACTGAGTGTACAAATGCTGGCCAATGTTGATTCCATTTCTTCCCACAGTTGTGTCAAGTTGACTGGATGTCCTTTGGGTGGTGGAACATTCTTGATACACACTGGAAACTGTTGAGCGTGAAAAGCCCAGCAGCGTTGCAGTTCTTGACACACTCAAACCGTTCTGCCTGGCACGTACTACCATACCATGTACAAAGGCACTTAAATATTTTGTCTTGGCCATTCACCCTATGAACAATCCATGTCTCAATTGTCTCAAGGCTTAAAAATCATTCTTTAACCTATTTCATCCCCTTCATCTACAGTGACAGAAGTGGATTTACATCAATAATGGCCCATAGCTTTCACCTGGATTCACTTGGTCAGTCTATGTCATGGACCATTCAGTGTATATTGGACAGGTGTGTAACCGGTGGCGTGCAACATGAAGCTCCGACTCCCTAGCCACTATTTTATTTATTTATTTTATTTCACCTTTGTTTAATCAGCTAGGCAAGTTGAGAACAAGTTCTCATTTACAATTGCGGCCTGGCCAAGATAAAGCAAAGCAGTTCTACACATACAACGACACAGAGTCACACATGGAATGAAACAAACATGCAGTCAATAATACAGTAGAAATAAGTCTATATACAATGTGAGCGAATGAGGTGAGAAGGGAGGTAAAGGCAACAAAAAAAAGGCCATGGTGGCGAAGTAAATACAATATAGCAAGTAAAACACTGGGATGGTAGATTTACAGTAGAAGAATATGCAAGGTAGAGATATAAATAATGGGGTGCAAAGGAGCAAAATAAATAAATACAGTAGGAGGAGAGGTAGTTGTTTTGGCTGAATTACAGATGGGCTATGTACAGGTGCAGTGATCTGTGAGCTGTTCTGACAGCTGGTGCTTAAAGCTAGTGAGGGAGATAAGTGTTTCCAGTTTCAGAGATTTTTGTAGTTCGTTCCAGTCATTGGCAGCAGAGAACTGGAAGGAGAGGTGGCCAAAGGAAGAATTGGTTTTGAGGGTGACCAGAGAGATATACCTGCTGGAGCGCGTGCTACAGGTGGGTGCTGCTATGGTGACCAGCGAGCTGAGATAAGGGGGGACTTTACCTAGCAGGGTCTTGTAGATGACCTGGAGCTAGTGGGTTTGGCGACGAGTATGAAGTGAGGGCCAGCCAACGAGAGCGTACAGGTCGCAATGGTGGGTAGTATATGGGGCTTTGGTGACAAAACAGATTAAATAAATAAATAATAATAATAAATAACAATATAGTCACTAAATAATAATATAGTCATTCATCAGATTATTTTATCCAAAACGACTATCATTTAATATGTGACCAGTGGCCACTTCTATCCCTCTGTCTCACCCGCTGGGCGTGTCCAAGGAAGAGGAGAGAGGAACTCAGTGTAACGTTTACTGGCGCTGTTATACACACAATACCTTCAGAATATTCGAATAAGACGCTCTGGATTTGGGCTGTCACTGTCACTGCTCTCATACTCCAAAGGCATGCCTACCTTCCAAATGATAAAATAATCTCCCGACAAAAGGAAGCGCTCTGCTTTAATAAACTGGCACAACCACACCCTTAATTAGCCAGCTAGACGCACTTGGCTGGCGATACAGTGGGATAGATGCCACTTTAGTGGCCACCGGTCACATATGAACTCAAAGTTGCATTGAATAAAAGCATCTGATGAATGCCTATATTATTATTTAGAGTGGTTATAAGGAGGGGCTAGGGAGTAGGGGCTAGGGCTCTATTTTTTATTCAGCACTAAATATGCTCCCAGTTCCCCTCAGAGAGAACTATAATCGGAGACCTCTCCCAGCTGATAACATGAGATTCCATTACCCAAAGTCCATTGCAATGGTGATAGGACATGCTCATCTATGCCCACTCTCCCGTCGAGTGTGAAGGAATTTTTAGAGTGATGTTCACCCCCCAATCCTGAAACAGCATCTAGCCTCTTGCACCTAGGCACTACGTGTAGATCAGAAGGAATTTGACAGGTATAAACAGTAGCTTTACATTGCCCTTTGATTGGCTTGGTATTAGGACTGTTCACCATATTTCTTATAGCTATCAACATAGGGGCACAACTTTTGTTTTAGAAGTGGGGGGGACATAACTTAAAAAATATATATTATTCGGATAAACACTATTATTTGGATAATGACCCCAAACACTCCAAACAGCCTACCCGACCGCTCGGAGGCGTCCTCATGGTCCTAAAGCACACCCCTTGTCTCGTTTTCTATCACATTCCAATGTCCACTAATGGTGGACAAAAAAAAATGCAATTTCAGAATGTAGGTCCCGTCCCCTGCATCTCCACATTTGTGATGGGATGTTTCTGAACTCAGGACACTGGCGGTAGATTTGAGGATTTTAACAGGAGTCATTGAGCTGCACAGCTCTATCATACGTGTGTCCCACATGTTAGAGACAAATCACACAGACCCATTGATCCTCTGGGACATCGTGGGAGTGCGTACTGTATGTGCATGCTTTCATGTGTGTGTTGGAGGATTTACAACCAGCGCTGTCTGTAGGGACCAGGGCCATCCTGCCAGGGCTTGATGGAATGGGGGACAGCGTGTGTGTGTGTGTCTGCAGGACGTTTGTCCTTGTTCGGTGGCTGAGATACCACTGGCTTTTCACGTCTGTCACATCATGTCACGCCTTCTAAAGGCCTTCTTTGACTCCCTCCCCCTCGGCTGGAGAGGACTGGGGAAATGATCGAGCTCCACTGCACAGGACTGTGTGAACAGCCACACCATTCACTCTCATTCATTCTCGAGGCAGCGAGGTAGATCTTGCCACCTACATGATCATATCCCCCGAAGTAAGCCCATCTGAAATCTCCATTCTCAGTATGCCTATTCGCTGTGTGTATTTACAGGTGTGCATACAGTGATGTACAGTACACTTTGTTGTAGCTACAGTAGTCCTAGAGTCTCAGCAAGCTCTCTTGTGTTGCATGGCTTAATTATTATATGCAATGCTTTATGCTAATGTTGTTTCCCCAGATTCAATTGTTGACCCGATTTGTTTAAAAACACACTTGGACTAATTTGCATTTCACAAAGGGGTTATTTTTATTTCCTAAAAGAGAGAAAGTTCTGAATGGTGTGACGCAACGGGAAATGTGTGTGTGTGTGTGTTTCTCTGTGTGCGTTGTGAGCATGTGTGTCTTTGCATTCAATTGTGTGTGTTTGTTCTGGTGGAAGTAAAACTTGGGCTCACTTTGGTTTAACCTTGTATCGCATTTATGCATCTGTGTTTTCTAGCTTTTCTTAATGAGCTCCTGTCAGACAGTCTCTCCTGACTCTTGAAAGATGAGCGCTCTCTCAGATCTCCTCATGAATACATAGTTCTCGCTCTATTTCTCTCTCTTCATCTCTGTTCACTCTTAAAGATGTTTTTCATTTATCGCTCAAAAACATTCAACAGTGTTGCGCAATCTAATGGAGATTTACGTTTAAAGTTTACCCGTCTGAGCGAGAGAGTTCGCCAGAGTAGTTGAGTCGCTCATCTCCTTCCCGTAATTGATTGGTGAAAGGAATGTTATGAATCCATACTCTCACCTATTCAACTGCGTTTAAGTGGTGGTTACCTCAGAGGGGAGTAAGGAAGGATACATTTCTAAATGATTCAAACCGGGCCTAAGCATTGGAAACGGGGCTTGTGACAGTGTGATTACGTGAGAGTCATGGAGCTGAGGATATGAACCCTGAGGAGACAGAAGCAGCAGGTGACCCCTGTCTGACCTTTAGGGCCAATAGATACCAGAGATTAGGCCCGGGGCGCTGCGAGGAAGACGGCATGGGATGGGAAGTGGTTTTGTATTTTTGTGTGTAAGTGCGAGTGCGTGTGCGTGTGTGTAAGTGCGAGTGCGGGTGTGAGTGAGTAAGTGCGAGTGCGGGTGTGAGTGAGTAAGTGCGAGTGCGGGTGTGAGTGAGTAAGTGTGTGTTGAAGTGTGTGTGTTGAAGCGTGTGTGTTGAAGTGTGTGTGTTGAAGTGTGTGTGTTGAAGTGTGTGTGTTGAAGTGTGTGTGTTGAAGCGTGTGTGTTGAAGTGTGTGTGTTGAAGTGTGTGTGTTGAAGTGTGTGTGTTGAAGCGTGTGTGTTGAAGTGTGTGTGTTGAAGCGTGTGTATTTACAGGGATAAGACACAGGAATACAGGGATGTCACTGTTGGTGGGATAGTCCAGGGAGGAGGATGTGTTTGAAGGTATGATAGGGGAATAGTTTGTTTTGTGACACCAGTAGTACAGTGAACAATGTGGATATTTAGCCTAAGGCCTTTTGGATGTTTGATGCAGTCAGTTGTTTGTGACCTCCTGTCCTCTTGGGAAGTGCAGTTTTTAAGGCTGGTTTTATGGGGGAGGAGGCTACACCAATGACACCCTGTCTGTAAGTAAAGATAATACATCTAAGTCTACCTATAGTATTTGAATGTTACAGTATTTTGGAAGCTACTATCTGCTCTGTATTTGTTTCTGACTAAATGTGTTTATAATTGATTATGGATGTACTGTATCTACAACTGTATACTGCCTATTATCACGTTACAACAAATGTACCTTGACAATAAGCATTTGAAAATAGCTCATATTAACAGCATTTATAAATGACATACAAATGTGTTCATAAAACATACATAGTATTATATTATATAATATGTATTACTAAACATACTATAAGCATTCCTAATAGCCAATGGCTGCTTACAAGATACCATATAAATGCATCTATAGTATAACGTGTTGAATCCTGTCTCATATTTTGGCCTGGTTCAGCAGTGTCAGGTTGGTGCAGTTGCGAGACAGACAGAATGTTAGAAGGAAATCAAACAGGGAGCTCTGTGTGCAGTGCGCTGATAGATTCATATACATTTTAAACGTCTGTTGTCTGTATAATGTCTTTATTATATGTACATACTGTATCATTATGGTCACTGTCGGATTCTTCAAAACGGGAACTTTTCAGGAAATGTAAAAAACTGCCTTATTGTCCCATTAACGAACGTATAATTATGAAACCTCAGAATCTATTTTGAATACATTTTGGCAAAAAGGAAGTTATCAGGTTTTCATCCGATTATGTGAAGATGTGTGAAGACAATTCATGCTGGGAGAATTCATTCATGTGGCAAAGTTAATGCTTCAAATGCTTTGGCAAGGTCTTAAAATATGTAACGTTAGCTACCTTTGCACCTTTCCCCCCCTCCTGTTCTCTCAGAGGTATCCAGCAGCAGTTGTCCAGCTACAGGGAGACGGTGCGGCGGGTGGGGGAGGAGACGCGTCGGCAGACCACCACGGGCCAGCATCGGGACGACGCGCCCACCTGTGGCATCTGCCACAAGACCAAATTTGCTGATGGCTGTGGCAACCTCTGCTCCTACTGCCAGATCAAGTTCTGTGCCCGCTGCGGGGGGAGGGTGTCCCTGCGCTCCAACAATGTAAGGCAATGTATACACACACACACACACACACACACACACACACACACACACACACACACACACACACGCGCACGCACAGACACATGCCCCCTGTTTACTCCACTTTCACTGACAATGTGTAGTCTAAGTGTTTGTGCTCAGGTGGAGGAAGGGTGCTGGGCCAGTTTAGCTGTAGAGTGTGTGTGTGTGTTGGGGGAGGGGAGGGGGTTAGGGTTGGCTGCAGCAGGCTGGTAAAGGTTAATTTGGAATTAGACATTGGCTGGGTGCAGGGGGACCTCTGTGTTCCCCCCCGGGGATCGGACCCGGGGCTAGAGACACAGTGGAGTTGTGGGGGCTCCATGCAGGAAGCCCACCCGGCCACCCACAGTGTGATATTTAATTTAATTTAACCACACACACACACATCATGCATTCTAATTAGGTAGCCCTAATGAGCACAATGTGGAGAGGCCACTGTGTGTGAGAGAGGGGAGATAATTGTGGGGGGCTTTTAAACAGGGATTACCTACCTGTTGAGTCCCCCCCCCACCTCCACCACCTCAACTCATAATCAATCAGGCGTGTGCTGCTGTTAAGGAAGTTTGTGGATAACCTCATTTTGATTTGGATAAAATCACCTCTCTCACCATAAAGTGTGTGCTCTCAAGCAGGTTTTTAGAATTTTCCTAGATGTGTCCTCATCTCCCCTTTTCTCTCTTTCCCTATTTCCCTCCATCTCTGTTGATTTCTCTCTCATGTGCCACCTGGATGCTGACAACAGGAGGAGAAAGTGGTGAGTGTTTCCTCTTTCTGTGAAGGCATACAGTATGTGCTTTCGTGAACTCCATTTTGCACCCAGAACTTTTGCAGCATTAGTACAGTATCATGTTCTTCATTCAGACCTTAAAGGGATAGTGTGAGATTTTGGTAATTAAGCCCTTTTTCTACTTAGTCAGAGTCAAATGAACTCATGGATACCATTATTATGTCTCTGCGTGCAGCTGGGGAAAAAAAAGTTGCTAACTAGTGTTAGCGCAAGCTAGAGGTTAACAGGAACAGGACTCCCGTAGGATTCTGGCAGGAATGGGAGTCAAGTTCTAGAGTCAGGTTTGGGACAAGATGGAACAGGATCAACAGTCTACAGGAACAGGAACAGGCAGTACCTGTTCATGTGTAGAGCATTTCATTAAAAAAACCACAACTGTGTAGGCTAGGCCTAATATAGTTTTGCTCACTAAAAATCAGTGGAGGCTGGTGGGAGGAGCTAAAGAAAAAGAGGGCCATTTTTACCCCTTCCCACGGCTCACTCTCATAATTACAGGATCACCAGTTCTAGCCAGTCACTATAGGCTACCTCAGATGCCAATGAAGCCTTTAATAGAGGAATTGCAACGTCTTGTTGCAGCCAAGGACCCAACACTAACGTCGACATTAGAGCCAAGGAAAGAGCGATGTTTTAGCTACATTTGATGGAGTAAACTGCTTGTAAAATATGCTGCGGTTTTTAATCAAATAGGCTACCAACCGGAGAGCGGGACAATAGCTGCTCTATTCCCAACAACTTTACAGTCAAGCCCAATTGTTGGCGTACTTAACTGAACCCGTGCCATCTGAGGTGAAGAGTGAAACTTATGCAGTACTGCCACTCAGGTTTAAAAATATATATAATTATGTTCATGTAGTAAATGTTAATGCATTGCAAATGTTAATGTGTTGTAAATGTTAAAGTGTTGTAAATGTTCATAAACTCAGCAAAAAAGAAAGGTCCTCTCACTGTCAACTGCGTTTATTTTCAGCAAACTTAACATGTGTAAATATTTGTATGAACATAACAAGATTCAACAACTGAGACATAAACTGAACAAGTTCCACAGACATGTGACTAACAGAATAATTGAATAATGTGTCTCTGAACAAAGGGGGGTCAAAATCAAAAATAACAGTCAGTATCTGGGGTGGCCACCAGCTGCATAAAGTACTGCAGTGCATCTCCTCCTCGTGGACTGCACCAGATTTGCCAGTTCTTGCTGTGAGATGTTACCCCACTCTTCTACCAAGGCACCTGCAAGTTCCCGGGCATTTCTGGGGGGAATGGCCCTAGCCCTCACCATCCGATCCAACAGGTCCCAGACGTGCTCAATGGTATTGAGATCCGGGCTCTTCGCTGGCCATGGCAGAATACTGACATTCCTGTCTTGCAGGAAATCACGCACAGAACGAGCAGTATGGCTGGAGGGTCATGTCAGGATGAGCCTGCAAGAAGGGTACCACAAGAGAGAGAAGTATGTCTTCCCTGTAACGCACAGCGTTGAGATTGCCTGCAATGACAACAAGCTCAGTCCGATGGTGCTGTGACACACCGCCCCAGACCATGACGGACCCTCCACCTCCAAGTTGATCTTGCTCCAGAGTACAGGCCTCGGTGTAATGCTCATTCCTTTGACGATATACGTGAATCCGACAATCACCCCTGGTGAGACAAAACCGCGACTCATCAGTGAAGAGCACTTTTTGCCAGTCCTGTCTGGTCCAGCAACGGTGGGTTTGTGCCCATAGGCGATGTTGTTGCCTGTGATGTCTGGAGAAGACCTGCCTTTACAACAGGCCTACAAGCCCTCAGTCCAGCCTCTCTCAGCCTATTGCGGACAGTCTGAGCACTGATGGAGGGATTGTGCGTAGCTGGTGTAACTCGGGCAGTTGTTGTTGCCATCCTGTACCTGTCCCGCAGGTGTGATGTTCAGATGTTCCGATCCTGTGCAGGTGTTGTTACACGTGGTCTGCCACTGCAAAGACAATCAGCTGTTCGTGCTGTCTCCTTGTAGCGCTGTCCTAGGCGTCTCACAGTACAGACACTGCAATTTATTGCCCTGGCCACATCTGCAGTCCTCATGCCTCCTTGCAACATGCCTAAGGCATGTTCACGCAGATGGGCAGGGACCCTGGGCATCTTTCTTTTGGTGTTTTTCAGAGTCAGTAGAAATGCCTCTCTAGTGTCCTAAGTTTTCATAACTGTGACCTTAATTGCCTACTGTCTGTAAGCTATTAGTGTCTTTACGACCGTTCCACAGGTGCATGTTCATGAATTGTTTATGGTTCATTGAACAAGCATGGGACACTGTGTTTAAACCCTTTACAATGAAGATATGTGAAGTTATTTGGATTTTACTTATTATTTAAAAGACAGGGTCCTACAAATTGGACATTTCTTTATTTGCTGAGTTTATGTGCGCAGTGCTCAGCTGTAGGCTGATGCTGAGCAGACCATCCGACTGGGGTCTCAGTCCTCATCCTTCAGCTTAATCAATCTATATTTAGGTATTTTAGAATGTGCTCTTTTATCCAGATCGACTTAGTCTTACAGTCAGTGCATTTAATTAAGATAGGTAAGACAACCCCACATCACAGTCGCATATTGCATTACTGAAATCATTTTCAATAGGCTTACTTCCTAAACAAACACAATAACCTACATATTTCTGCGCACAAAAAATGAGCACAGGACTGGACTGGAGTGATTTTTATTGGAAAGGTGAAGGAAAGTTCTGGGCTTATAGAACTGTCGCAGGATCAGGATAGTACAGGAAAGTATCAGACAGGACAAGACGGGACAGGAAAGAATTTTCACTCCTGTGTCAACCTCTAACGCAAGCTAGCTGTACCTATAGACTTCCAATCATTGTGCTAACGCTAGTAAGAGACAGCTTGCCGAAACAATCTTGAACTTCCTTCAAACTGCATGCAGAGACATAAAATGTCATCCATGTGTTCATCTGCCTCTTGGTAAGTAGAAAAAGGGTTTACTTGCCAAAATCTCGCACTATCCCATTAAGATATGTAGCCAAGAAGAAGGTAGAACCACGTCCAGTGTCAACCAATAGTACTCCACTAACTCTCACTAGACCGCTAGTAACATACCGTACACCACTTACACCGTTAGGTATTACTCCAGGCATGCCTTTTACACCTTACAGCACTCACACTTTTCGGTTGAGTTTAAAACCTTACATCCCCTTGGCCCTTTCCCTCAGTGGCGCTGCCAAACTATCACTTTGTTGGTACTTGGCTCAGTGGTGCTCTGGGCTTCCAACAATGCATTAGAGTACTGTAGACACTAGTCCAACCCCCCCTACAGCACTGTACAACTGCACTAACTCTAATGAGGCTTTGGCAGTAAGAGTCTGTTTCTTGAGTATTATGTGTAAACTCTGTGTATTACCTGTGCTCGTATATGCATTTTGTTATAGTATCAGGTGTTTAAAAAAATATGTGTAAAATGACACATGGCACATTTGCATAAATATGTCAGTTGTGTTTGCATATATGAATACATTAACATAAAGGGGTGGGACAAGGCTGCAACCACCAAAAACTTGCTCTGTCTACCCTACCTGCACTCACCTGCGCTGTCTAGACTGCATCATTATTTACTGTTGTTGTCGCATTCTCTTGCATAATTCAACAAGTCTGTCAATAGCAGGATGCCATCGGATTAAAGGTTAACACACTTAGCTCTAGATAACATCCAAACATACTTTACATTGTTTGCAAGATCAGTGATAATATCACTGTATTCCGAGTGTCCATATTTGGAGGTTTCTTTCATTTCAGCGCATCTAATTTGTAAACATTTTAACTGTGTTAAATTATGACTTTATTTGAATTCCACAAAAAATTCTCAGCCCTCAAAATAAAGTTACCCATCTTCTCTTTCTTATGATGTAAATGTTGAGACGGTGCATTAAATCGCTGACAAAGCGTTCTTTTCGATTCAGTTGTACAACAATGTATTCCATAGAGCCAATTTCTGCCATTACCGGGTGTGTTTGACAGGTCATTACAAACATTTCCGTAGTCGTAGCGCTAAAGGGAGAAAAAAAGGTCCGGCACAAGTAAGAGTATGAAAGAGTCACAGGAGTCAAATGAAAGCAGTCAATCCAGCAAGATTTAAGTGACATGTTGAATTTGCACCCCTCAAACACAGGAAATAGATGACTGAAAAAAGCCGATCCTCAGGTGGGCAGGGCATGCACGTTGCTAATCCTTTATGTATGGCCTATAGTAAGTATGTGGCCACTGTTTATACTGTAGCTTGCATAACCCATATGTGACGGACCAGGCTCGATTCGGTCTTATGTAGCAAAAATTGATTTATTTTTAATTTTTACATTGGATTAAAGCAGAGACTCAGAGCTAGAAAATGATATATCATACACTAAAGTTGAGGAACAATGGGAAAGTAATACTGCTTTGAGAGTTGATGAACTTGTAAATCCCACTTTTGAGAAAATGTCCCTTGAATGTTTTGGTACACCTATTGCAGTGCTCTCTTTGTCTACACCATTTCAGCGTCGTTCACACCCTCTTAAGCCTTAGCCCCGCCCATCTCTTTAAGGATTCACACGTGAGGCCATGTGCTAAATAGAGGGAGTATGGTTGTGTACTAAACAACCAAAGATTTCAAGTCTAAAGGCTGTTTTATACTACGTCTATCGACATGTCTGTAGACAGTTATCGCAGTGACATCATGGACATTTATTTAGCATATGTCAATCTAGCAAACCAGGCAACTTAAAGCAACATTCTAAACAATATTTTGGTTAGTTTGTAGGTTGTTAGTTAGCTAGCTAACATTAAGTTAACTGGCTAGCCAGTTCAAATAATGACCATATCATATACTGTAGCTGACAATGTCTTAACTTTAGCGAATTTGCATTCATTATTACAATTAAAGGTAAGTTAATGGCAAGCTAATTACAGAAAATATCTTAGTTGTGAGTGTGACAAAATAAAAACAGGGTATTCTACCGGAATTGTTTAAAACTTGGACACTGTCTTGTTAGCTTAATGTTATATCCTAAATTTGACTTTTGTGCAGGTCATGTTGTTTTTCACATTACTGTCTCTAGTAAACACACACTATATCAAAGAAAATCTAAGTTTATTTGTCACATGTACAGAATACAGAAGGTGTAAACGGTACAGTTTAATGGTTACTTATATAGTGGAGTCTTTTGTTTAGACATGTAGCTGGCTAGCTAAACAATGAACCATAATCCCAATTCATAACGTTACTAAACTGCATAAAGCTGCATGTAGCTAAAGCTAACCAACTAAGTTCAATGTTAGCTAGTTAGCTAAAATTAGGCTATAACTAGCAATGCAAATGGCTCTGAGAAATGAATAATATTACTACACAGATCATACACGTAATGTTAGCTAGCAAGCCAGCCAGCTAACATTAGCTAGCTAGCTAACAGTATGCTTTAACTTGAAAACAAAATGAAAATGTCTTTCTGACAAATTTATAAACATATAATATCTGAATATGTAGCTAGCTACACGCTCTTACCTGTATCGTATACATGGATGAATGCTTCTCCCTCTCTGTCACGGATGTCATGGTTGCCCTTAGTTTGAAGATGTAATCCGGAGACATGTGTTTTATACAACAGCCTTCTGTGTGTTTTCTTTTCGACTCCCTCTGCATATTTGCAATGAAACGGCAGAATTTTCTCAATCTGCTTAGCTATGCGGTAACATGTTATAACATGAGCTGCTCAGTATGTGTAGGTAATTGTTTCTAACAATGCTATTTTGAATGACATCATGAATAAAACTGCAAAAGTGTTGCTAATGCGCTTCACTTCATGGAGTTTGATATAGACAGAAGGGTATAATATAGACAGAAGGATGCTACATGGCAGACCAATCCAAACTCATCTCTCGCCATATCCAGCCCATCCATTATGTCAGCCAATCATAGCTAGTGGAAATGTTCCTGTCTTTTTCTGTGGCTAAACCAACTGGGCTTGTAATTTAACAATTGTATTCATATTTACAGATGGCATACAAGTTTGTTTTTAATGCACTTGAAAGATCAAATGTTCCAGAAGGCATTTCTGCCCCAAAAAAACAAAACAAATTTTGATAAAAAACATTATTTCTTTTTACATTCAAATGTCTGTCCTTTGATGTAGTGACGCGCGGCGTACGCCAAGTTTCCTGAAATGAGTCACATATGTGTCATGGCTAATGATAAGCAGTGCTCATTGTCTACACTAATGGCAGATCTAACGGTGAAAATCTGTGTTTGTGCTGAAGCCAAGTGTTTCTCGCAGAAACACTGTTTTCGATGTCTGATTCCTCTTCCAAGAAAGTAAGCGCTCTCTCCCCTTCCCGTTCCCTCTCTTTCTCTTCCCTTCATATTGTAACATCCAAGGCTATGTTTTTAGAATGTGTTGATTGGGCTAGAAAACAGACTGTTTAAAAAAATTGTTCAGGCACTGTAGTAGTATTTGATCACCTCGACAATGTAGTCATATCACTATTTGATACTCTCTTGGGGTAGCGTTCAGTGTGTGTGTGTACCCAATGTCTCTCCCTGCAGCAATTTGGTAGCGGCTGAGAAATCAGTAGTCCCCTGAAATCAACAGCGCCTCGTGATTACTATGGATCACAGTCTCTAGCCTCCCTCCGCTCTGCCGTTCATTCACCCCATGGAAATGTCTCATTGACTGGGACATGACACAGAGCTATCTCTCAGTATCCTACTTTTGTTTCCAACATACAGATACAACACATGCCGTTACCTACCCTACACACATCGCATTTTATGAAGCCTATGTTTCACATGTTATATAAAATGACCCTCAAAGGACCTGTATATTTTGGATCAATTCAAATGAAACCACATTCGATCAATTAAACAAACAGATTGGTTGAGAAAGCAGACTCATACTTTCCTGAAGGACACAAAAAAATAGAACCAGCCTACCGAGGAGGATGAAAGCCCCTACACACTTATCGAAGGACAATGTTGTGCCCCTCCCCCTCCCCAAGTGCAGCACAGAGACATCTAGTGGAGACAGATAGAAGTACAGTATACTTACTTTCCTCCAATGCATTACAGTAGTAAAGGGGCACTGAAGAGAGAGCGTGTGTGTGTGTGTGTGTGTGTGTGTGTGTGTGTGTGTGTGTGTGTGTGTGTGTGTGTGTGTGTGTGTGTGTGTGTGTGAGGGCACAATGAAACATAAACACACTCCCAGTGTGAGTGAGTAAAGACATGGCCCATATATTATATATTTATATGGATTATATATTACACATACTCACATTCATAGATCTATTGAGGACTCAAAGTAAATTATTTACACTATTGACTGTGTGTATGTGTTTGTGTTCCTATGCGGATGGGTCTGCGTGTGATATATTTGGGGTCCTCATTTACGGTGACAGTGTGTGTATGTTCTGTGTGTATGTGGGCATGTGTCTTGGCGGGTAACATTACGTTTTTCCGTGTGTGTTTGCGTGTGCTTGCGTAGGTGTGTGCACGTGGGTGTGTGTGACTGAGGAGGGTTTCTGGGTGTGATGACATACATTCTCATTAACCCCAATGGACACTAATCTCCTTTGCGGCACTCTTTCATCCTGACCTAGGATTTATAGCCTGCTGAATTATGGGTAGTGCATTGATGTTGCCGCCTCCATACATCATCCATTTCACCTGTGAGGAGACGCTGACAGCAGTGACTCACTACTCATGGTCCTTTTGCCTGTCCTCTTCGCACTAGTCAATGGAGACAAGATCATAGCCCATTACATTATAGCACAGTGCATCATATAGATGGTGCAGGGGCCTGCTGGGAAGGCTAGAGCAGGGTTTCTCAATCCAGGGCGTGCACATTTCTGATTCAACTATTTGAGGGCTTGGCGAGTAGCTGATTAATCAGGTGTGTTAGTGCTGGGCTAGAACCAAAACCTGCATCCCGGTTCCCCACAGCCCCACCAAGAGGCTCTGATGTCAGAGTGATCACTCCTAGATTGGATGTTAATTATGATGCAGCCAAATGTTGTAGCTGATCATTTGTGTGATAATGAGTTAGCCACTGATACTCCACCCCCTTGGGGGTCTGAGACACCCCTCTAGGTGGACACCAGTCATTTACCAGTCAGCCTTTTGTCTTTGACCTTCGTCACAACCCCTATGAATCCAGTCATCCAGAGGTTGTACTTTTCTTTTCCTACTCTCCCCTTTAGG
Organism: Oncorhynchus tshawytscha; assembly: GCF_018296145.1. NCBI lineage: Eukaryota > Metazoa > Chordata > Actinopteri > Salmoniformes > Salmonidae > Oncorhynchus > Oncorhynchus tshawytscha. The sequence goes on along the minus strand of NC_056429.1, from coordinate 60,774,927 downwards.
AATCCAGTCTGTATTTGGCTTTAAGTTTCTATCATCTCTCTTGGAAATCATCTTTCACTAATCTTGGATTTTTTGAAGGATCATTATTCTAGGAAAAAACCCACATGTTGACATCACATGATCATGCGAAACCTTTACCATCGAAAATGCTGAACAATAAAAACAATACAGGTTCATTTGGTTCTTCCATTTCTGCTTGTATCTGGATGTTGTAGCTATGCATGTAACTACTGTATAAGTGTTAAAAAAAACTGTTCCCCTGCACTAGAGTTGCTTACATTTATTGCAAGTCTGCTGCAGTGGGAAGGATACTCTGCCTTGGAGGTGGGAAGTGTCTGTTTACAGGTCACACCTCTGACCTCTCATGGGATCCTTGACCTGCCAATCATCCCCCTTGACCTTGCCCACCTTGGCCTTGAGCCAATAGGAACTTTAGGCCATCCCATCCCGGGGTCAGAAGTCAGTTTTATTTTTCCAGTGAGTAGGCTACTCTACGGCAACTGGACATTTCCATCGGCTCTTTTCTGCCAAAGGATTCTGAACTCTGAACCTCCCTGGTGTGATGTGAATGCGTCGATGATGATAAACCATTCGTTCAACTACACCATGAAGCTGTGTGTGTCTGAGGCAATAAAAGGGTTGAACTTGAGTCTGTGTCCTGATTGTCATTGTGCCTCTAACCGGGAATCCAGAGTGATTGTCCCTTATCTAAAGCGGCACCTTCATTTTCGGAGTCCATCACCAGTTGGTGGCGCTGTTTTTCAATGAGCAATCTCTTTCATAGAACACTACTCTGCTGTTTCACTACAGAGACCTTTAGTTGACACATACCTGAAGACAGAGAACGGGGATTCCCACAGTGGAATGTTATAACATGCGGTAACTATGGTTACACAGCGGGTTAGTCTCTCCAGGAACCAGCAGCGATACAATAGCAGCTGAAAGATTTCAGCACTATTCATTGTTATTTCACACACACACACACACACACACACACACACACATACACACACACACACGCACACGCACACACACACACACACACACAATGCAGTCACACCACGCACGCAGTGAAGAACCAAAACACATCCACTGAATAATCTAATGAAATATGTATGCTCACGAAAAAATAAACGTGATCTGTGGTGAAGCCAATCCCTCTCTCTCTCTCTCTCTCTGGGGGTTTCTTCTGGTCATATTACATTCTGCTTCCCCCTGTCTCTCTCTCTCTCTTGGTCTCAATCTCTGTCTCTGAGGGTTTCTTCTGGTCATGTGACGTGTTGCTGTTAGGAATGAGAGTGTGTGAAAAGGCTTTGTGTTTGCTGCAATCTGTCAGACTGTGACTCCATCCATCCGACTGGCGGCCTCCTATCAGAGGGGGATCTAATACCAGAACTACTTCTGGATTATCTGTGGCTACCATGGGAAAAACAGAAGTTCTTAGAGTCCTGCACTCTGCCTCTCAAATGTTGTTCATTTGTAACGGTGTCGCATTTTCAATGTTGGCCCAACGGATTGTTAGGATTTAGATGGTCAGGATTTTGTATTGCGACTCTGTACTTTTGTCTCTCTTTGTACTTTTGTCTCTCTCTCTCTCTCTCTCTCTCTCTCTCTCTCTCACAATTTCAATTAAATTTCAATTTAAGGGCTTTATTGGCGTTGGAAACATATGTTAACATTGCCAAAGCAAGTGAAGTAGATAATAAACAAAAGTGAAATAAACTAAACAAATTAACAGTCAACATTACACTCACAAAAGTTCCAAAATAAGAAAGTACAAAAGGGAAAATAACACACGCACGCATGCACAAATGCATCTCTAATCCTGTACTGGAAGGATTCATTGTGAGTCTGACTCGGTTAGTGTGTGTGTGTGCGTGTGTGCGTGTGTGCGTGTGTGCGTGTGTGTGTGTGTGTGTGTGTGTGTGTGTGTGTGCGTGTGTGCGCGTGTGTGTGTGTGTGTGTGTAGTAGTAGTAAAGTCAGTAGTAGTAAAACTGTGTTTGGTGTCAGATGTTATGTGTCACATGCTGTGTCTGACTGGGGTTTTGAAATGGAACACGTTGTTTGGTATTGGAGTGGTTGTTTATACTGAAAGAAGATGGAAAACAAGAGGGAGAGATGGAAAGTAAGAGACAGATAGAAAGTAAGAGAGCATAGCCTTGCTATTGAGAGAGGCCGCCGTAGATGACCTGTCTTCTCTTGAGAGCCAGGTCTATGTGCACACTGCCCACAAAAATGTGGATACTGAGCTGCACTTCCTAACCTCCTGCCAAATGTATGACCATATTAGAGACACATATTTCCCTCAGATTACACAGACCCACAAATCCAATTTTGATAAACTATCTTATCTATTGGGTGAAATACCACAGTGTGACATCACAGCAGAAGGATGTATGACCTGTTGCCACAAGAAAAGGGCAACCAGTGAAGAAAAAAACACCATTGTAAATACAACCAATATTTATGTTTTTTTTATTTTCTCTTTTGTACATGAACCATTTGCACATCGTTACAACACTGTATATAGCCTTTTGACATTTAAATGTCTCTATTCCTTTGGAACGTTTGTGAGTGTGATGTAACTGATCATTTTGAATTGTTTATTTCACTTTTGTTTATTATCTATTTCACTTGCTTTGGCAATGAAAACAAGTTTATCATGCCAATAGAGCCCTCTGAATTGAAATGAGAGAGCGACAGAGAGGGAGAGAGCTGGAGGAGAACACAAAGGCACTTACACATTTAAACTGTTCTAAGTAGTCATGAACTGTTATGAATGCTTATAGCATTCTAATCATGTACTATAGACGATACGAAGCACTAAAGACAGGTGACTTATGAAAGTGTCACCCACAGACATTCAACTGGGAGTCAGTGCCACTATAGCTGACGAGCAAAGCTGGCTGTCGTGGGATAAACTAGGACGGCAGCAATGGCGATGGCGGGAGGCATATGCGACTGTGCGTTCATGGAGAGTGCGTTCTGTTGGAGAGCTGCCTCGTCAGGGAGTGTGTGTGTGTGTGTGTGTGTGTGTGTGTGTGTATGTGTATGTGTGTTTGTGTGTTCTGGCACTATGGAGCAGCAGCAGCAGGCAGGGCGGGAGATCAGTGCTTGGTGCTGGCAGGAATCTGTTGCTTAGGTCTGGCAGCAGGGATCGGTGGGCTGGTGAATATCTTCAGCAAAGCACTGCTCCATTGGGGGAGTTGTTGGCTTTTTCCTGTTTGTGTGTGTGTGTTTGTGTGTGTGTGTGTGTGTGCGTGCGTGCGTGCCTGCCTGCCTTTCCTCTTCCCTGATGGTACTGGGCGGATGGTAGGATAAATATAGCTGCGTTGGTGTGAGGCTGTTTTCTCCTCGGCTTTAATCAAAAGCAATCTGGAGGAGTAGAGAGGGGGAGAGAATGAGAGAGAGGGGAAGAGAGAGGGGAAGAGAGAGAGGGGAAGAGAGAGGGGAAGAGAGAGGGGAAGAGAGAGGGGAAGAGAGAGGGGAAATGTGGAATATGCCAAGGTGTTTTATTTTAGTTCTCTTTAAGGAGCCATCCGGGACGTTTATGGAATAATGATAACCCTGGTGGCCAGAGTAAAGGGTCTCCCTCTCTCCCCTCGCTCTCCTCCCTCCCCTCATCTCTCCCCTTCTCTGTCGTGTGGTCCTCTTTCTCCTTATTTTCTTTTCTCTCCTTACTACCCCTTTCCCTATTTTCCTTCTCTCATTGTCTTTCTACATACCCTCTTCCCTACACTCAGCTCAGAAATAGGCAACAATGTATGTTTGCTCCTTTACACCTTCAGGTTTAGAAGATGTATTTATAGTTTTACATTTGACTTTTTAGTCATTTAGCAGACACTCTTATCCGGAGTGACTTACAGTTAGTGCATTCACATTAAGATAGCTAGGTGAGACAACCACACACCACAGTCATAGTATGCACATTGTTCCTCAATAAAGTATCTATCAGCAAAGTCAGAGCTGTGGTTATGCTGTGAGAATGTAAGCCAAACTGTTTATTAGAATAGATGCCATATTGTTATGCCATATTATTCTTTTAATCATAAAAGCCCTCTCGTCCACACTGTTATACTGGCAGCAGTGTACTCCTTAGGGTGCATGATTCCCCCTTGTGATGCTGAATTTCACAGTTAGTCTGTCACTCTTCAAATTGGCTCAGTGCTTATCTTAATTGCTTGTGATAATAATAGCTACTCACAATATACAATAATGCTGTGTTCTCCCGTGATATTCAATACAATATATACCACATAAGTTAGTAACCAACTAATAATAAAGCATCTTGGGCTTTAAACTATGTAGATTATGTAAATTCTCAAACAAACTCAGTATGTATATATTTCCTCCCGGTCATGTGTGTGTAATAACCTTGTTATAACCTCTTTCTCTAGGTGGTGTGTGTGTGTGTAATAACTCTTATAACCTCTTCCTTCAGTTGATAACTGTATAACAGCCATATAATAACTCGATGTATTTGTGCTTCTCCAGGTGATGTGGGTGTGTAATAACTGCCGTAAGCAGCAGGAGATCCTCACTAAGCCAGGGGAGTGGTTCTCAGGTACAGGGAAGCCAGGTCTAGGCTCAGGCATCAGTGACCCGGCCATGTGTGGCCTGAACCCCAGTGACGAGAGGCTCCGTTCCCTCTCCCAGGTCCCCCTGGGGCCCCACGACGCCAACTGCCCCGGTGACCCAGGACTGGCACCAGGAATGGACCTCCGCTCACGCAGCGAGCCCCCGTAAGCCCCAGCCACAAACACACACATGGTTCACCTGTACACCTACTTAAACATTACTCTCTACTGACATACACCTCATAATTTCTCCCTCTGTCTCTCTTCCTCTCACCCACCAGGAGAAAGCCGGGTGATCAGAACAGTAAAGGTCGAGGGGAGCGTCGACCGGGTCATCCCAGACTCCACACCCAGGTGTCTGTGGACCGGGACCAATGGGAGCGGGACCGGAGGGAGGGCCGGCGGCTGAGTAAGGGCCGCTCTCTGGAACACGACCCTGTGGGAGCGGGGGTCCCCCGATGGACAGAAGAGGGCTATCACATAGACCCAAACGCCCCCCGACATTTAGCCCAGCCCCAGCCAGGGGAGCCACTGGGGGGCAGGCACCCTCTACAGCCCCTGGGGCGAGGCAGGGGGGTTGAGATTGGGTTTGAGGGTGTTGGGAGTGTTGGGGGCCAGCCCGAGGCTATGCTGGGCCAGAGGACGGTGGAGGGGGGTATTGGGGGGCCACAGGACCATGGCCCTCCACATCTCCAGACCTCGGAACTCAGGGAACCCCCTGGGTCAGCCCCCGTCCCCGAACACGGCCCCCTCCTGCGCCGGTCCAAACGGGAAAAGGCTGAGAGCATGCTGCGAAACGATTCGCTCAGCTCGGACCAGTCAGAGTCTCTGCGGCCGCCACCGCCACGGCCCTACAAGTCAAAACGTGGCGGTGCTGGGAAGAGACAGACATCAGTCAGCAGCTCAGAGGAAGAGGGAGGTACCACGCCAGAGTACAGCAGTTGTGAGGACGCAGAGATCGAGAGTGTCAGTGAGAGAGGTGAGACAGGCTCCAGTGTAAAAGTTTCCCATAGACACAGATCTAGTTTCAGCGTACACTCCCCAAATCGTAACCATAAAATATCAAGGAAGAGACACAACCCCTGACTTCAGATCAGCTTCTAGGGCCAGCTTTATCCCATACTGTGAAAGAGCTTACCAATACTGTATGCATCCCACACTGCAGTGAAAGAGGTAAGAGAGTGTGGTAAGATTGTTTTCAAGACATGCTGAGCACAATTTTAAATAAGCGCTCACTCATTGTGTGTGTGTGTGTGTGTGTGTACGTGTGTGTGTGTGTCTGTGTGTCTGTGTGTGTGTGTACGTGTGTGTGTGTGTACGTGTGTGTGTGTGTGTGTACGTGTGTGTACGTGTGTGTGTACGTGTGTGTGTACGTGTGTGTGTGTACGTGTGTGTGTGTGTGTGTACGTGTGTGTGTGTACGTGTGTGTGTACGTGTGTGGGTGTGTGTGTACGTGTGTGTACGTGTGTGTGTGTGTGTGTACAAGTGTGTATGTGTGTGTGTGTGTATGTGTGTGTGTGTGTGTGTGTTCACCGCAGTTTTAACACACTCACACATGGGAAGTGATTGTAAAAAGTACCGGTTGAGTGCTGCTCAGCCTCTGTCTGCTCTCTTCATTGTAACAATCCAAACTCGAGGTTGCATCTACTTTATCACAGGTAAGTAATCATAGGAGGTGCTTATGAGATTATTCGATGAGAGAAGGTGGCATTTGATTGAGCTCTAAATGTGGAGATGTTCTTGTACTGTATATAATGTAATATATTGTGACATAGGGTGTACTGGAGCTCAGCTTGTTTTTTACGTGATCAAACACATTTAGTTGAGTTACTCAGTGGATGTGTTTTGGTTGTTGAGTGTGTGCGTGTGTGACTGCATTGAGTGTTTGTATGTGTGTGCAGTAGTGTGCGTGTGCTTGTGTGTGGATGATATTCTGGCCATGGCTTGGCCTGAGGGGATAGAGTCCCAGGCGGGCAGGATAGGTTGACCCAGTCCTACCCCCATGTGACCCTGCGTGACAGAGCTGGGACACAGGCTGCAGCCCTGGAGCCATGGGAACAAACACTGGATGTTTCTATAACGTCGTCATGTCTCAGCTATGTTACTGCAAATGCTAACCATGTCCTATCTCTTTACTTCAGGTCTTACCGTATCATAGCCATGTACTTTTAGTTTGAAGCGAACCATGCCGCTGTACCTAACTATGTCCTAGCTATTTATGTTTATGCTCTAACCATGTCTTACAGTTCTAACTATAGTCAGAGCCTGTTATGTTTAGGCTACATACAGCTCACCTAGATACATCACATTTGCGAGCAGAAGAAAGTAGATACTATTGTAAACCCAGCACTGTTTCGAATGGGCTTCAGTCCACTTTGATTTAATGCCATTTGTTCCACATGCCAACCTGGATTGAAACCAGGCGAAGCTCTCTAATGACTAATCGATCATATGAGAGAAGAAGGGGGGATTTGTCAAAACTAGTTCTAAACACACCAGCGCAGTAGCGAGCCATGTTTCCTTTTTTAGCTCGGTCCGAGATGGGTTGAGCACAGAAGGAGTGTTCAGGCATTCAAATCTTTCTCTGAGTGCGTGTGCACATACTTTCAGTTCGTAGGTGCGTCACAATGTACCTAAGGACAATGGCAGTAAGGCTGTTAATTGATTTCCCTTAACTAGACGTCCTAGTGAAAGTTTGCTCAATATTCACGAAGAGCTCAACAAACATGCATCACATGGAGACTCTTTTTCTTTCCTAATCACTAAGAGGAGTATGGGGTCAAGCCCTGGGTGATTCTGGTAAAGTGTCATGTCTTGAAACAAAATATTCAATCATCTAACGAAGGTCCAGATCTGGCTCAGCTGTGTATAGTGGCAGCTGAGCTGGTATGTGCTGTGTATACACCTTCTCTTTCCTTGCTGCAACTCCTGGCTCTGTCTTTCTCCGTGTGTGTGTGTGTGTGTGTGTGTGTGTGTGTGTGTGTGTGTGTGTGTGTGTGTGTGTGTGTGTGTGTGTGTGTGTGTGTGTGTGTGTGTGTGTGTGTGTGTGTGTGTGTGTGTGTGTGTGTGTGTGTGTGTGTGTGTGTGTGTGTGTGTGAGTGTGTGTGTGTCTGTGTGTGTGTCTCCTTCCATCTACTTCTACTGGTTGAGTTGATCTCATTTCTCATGTAGGGGACTGGGAGTGCTACCCGCTGGACCCCACTGTGTGGCATGTAAGTGACTGATTCTTTTTTTGTATCTATTTGAGTGAGTGAGTGTGATTGAGTGAGTGTTTGTGTCTGTCTATGTTTGTAAGTGTGTGTGAATTTCTATATAGTGTGTGCTTGTCGATCGAGAGAGAGAGAGAGAGAGAGGAACAGAGACAGAGACAGAGACAGAGAGAGTGGGTTAGGTATAATGTGGTTGCTCCCAGGCTGTTAGGTTGAATCAGTATATTGTTCACAGCATCCGGTGACATGGCAGCCATCCAAAGAGGGTGACCATCTAATCGGCCGAATCACCCTGAGCAAGAGGAGCGTTATGCCTAAAGAGGCCGGGGCACTGCTGGGGCTGAAGGTTAGAGATCAGACACGATCACACTTTGATTAGACTGTGTGTGTGTGTGTGTGTGTGTGTGTGTGTGTGTGTGTGTGTGTGTGTGTGTGTGTGTGTGTGTGTGTGTGTGTGTGTGTGTGTGTGTGTGTGTGTGTGTGTGTGTGTGTGTGTGTGTGTGTGTGTGTGTGTGTGTGTGTGTGTGTGTGTGTGTGTGTGTGTGTGTGTGTGTGTGTGTGTGTGTGTGTGTGTGTGTGTGCGTCCGTGCGTGTATTAAGTTTGGCCATTGTTTTAATTGACTGTGTGTATGTGTATGTGCACATGAATGTCTTCAGGTGGTTGGGGGAAGGGTCACAGAGGCGGGCAGACTGGGAGCCTTCATCACTGTAGTCAAGAAGGGCAGTCTGGCCGACGTCGTGGGACACCTACGAGCAGGTATGCAAAGTGTGTGTGTATGTGTGTGTACATACAGTGTGGGTTTGTGTATGTGTGTGTAAATATGTGTGTATGTGTGTGTCGGTTTTGAAGAATGACATTGTGTATTTTCAGGGGATGAGGTTCTGCAGTGGAACGGCAAGATGTTGCCAGGAGCAACCCAGAAAGAAGTTTACAATATCATTCTCAATTCACAAGCAGAACCCCAAGTGGAACTAGTGGTGTCCCGGCCCATTGGGTAAGTCAGGAATAAGAGACTCTTACCTTTGAGGAAAAGACACCGAACCCTAATAGATGCACTATGATTAGGGCAGCAACTCTGTGACGCTTGGTTTCAAGTGTCTTCTGTGTCTGTCTTTGGCACTGGTGAGATCATGCTTAGGTTAGCCCATTGCCCAATTTAATTTCCCACCTTTCTCTCCAAATTGTACATTCATACTTTTCCTCATAGATTTACAAGGAATGGATTGGTGTATGGAATAGGGTGCCCACATGGGCACAGATGTCAGTTCAACGTCTAGTTTTGATTGACATTTTGTTGAGTTGTCAACTAACGTGAATTCAATGTGAAATAACAAAAACAAATTCACCCTGTCATTGGATTTAGGTTAAAAGTTGGGTGAAAAAAATACCAAATTCCCTAACGTTGATGACTCTTTGTCAAATACAATCAGTTTTCCACATTGATAAAAAAAACTGGTTGATCCCAACGTCACCATTTTTCTGGGTTGAAGTGATGTGGAAACAACATTGATTCAACCTGCTTTTGCCCAGTGGGTTGAAATTCAAACATCAATGCAGTGCTTTTAATTTCTTAAAATGAACGAGTTTACACACGAGGAGAAGGGGGTGAAACAGAATTGGCCTCGTTTTAATTGGGTATCACTCTTTACTCAGTCCAATCACAGACTGTACATACATTTGGTTATAATTTTGAACAGCTGTTTGTTTCTGACCTGACTTGTCTTGCTCCTTTGTAAAAAAAGATGTATTTCCAAACACTTGCAAAGGTTGTATAAAGCCTATCAGTAAGTAAAGCTACAGTATTAAGACCCCCTCTCCTTCCACACAAATTTACACAAGCATCCTCATCCTCCCCCACCCTGTGACCATAGAGCTGACGAATGCCTAAATTAGTAGACTGCAATAAGGGATTATTGGTTGTAAAAATGTTTCTATGTTGATCCTACTCTTTCTATATTGATCCTACTCTTTCTATATTGATCCTACTCTTTCTATGTTGATCCTACTCTTTCTATATTGATCCTACTCTTTCTATGTTGATCCTACTCTTTCTATATTAATCCAACTCTTTCTATGTTGATCCTACTCTTTCTATATTGATCATACTCTTTCTTTATTGATCCTACTCTTTCTATGTTGATCCTACTTTTTCTATGTTGATTCTATTATTTTTATATTTATCCTACTCTTTTAATATTGATCCTAGTCTTTCTATATTGATCCTACTCTTTCTATGTTGATCCTACTCTTCCCTCCTGTTTTTACCAACCAACAGTCAAGACAACACTAAATAATAGTCTTTGTATACTTGTGTTATCCTGTACTAACAGATGTTAGTGTGACTTTAACTGATATGTCTCTGATTGACTCCAGTGATATCCCAAGAATCCCAGACACATCCCACCCTCCACTAGAATCTAGTAGGTATTTCATCTGTTCTCGCTTCTCTGTCTGTTTCTCTCTCTATTTGCTTTTTCTTTCTTTCTTTCTTTCTTTCTTTCTTTCTTTCTTTCTTTCTTTCTTTCTTTCTTTCTTTCTTTCTTTCTTTCTTTCTTTCTTTCTTTCTTTCTTTCTTTCTCTCTCTCCCCTTCTCTCTCTCCTTCTCTCTCTCTCTCTCAATCTGTCTCTCTCTCCCTCTGTCTCTGTCTCTCTCTCTCTCTTTGCTTTTCCTCTCTCTGTCTCTCTCTGTGTCAACTCTCTCTCGCTCTTTCTTTTTGACCCTAGTTGTTAGGGGTTTAACTGGGTGAGATGTGTCTTGTCTTATTTCTGCCCTCACAGCAGGTTCCAGTTCATTCGAGTCCCAGAAGATGGAGCAGCCATCTATATCAGTCATGTCCCCCACCAGCCCTAGTGCACTAAGAGACCCACAGCTAATGCCTGGACAGCTCACAGTGAGTACACACCAACAGACATATGTGGGATTATTATGCATTGCTATATGATATGTATGTGATAGTAATCTGGCTCATAGTGATCATTTCCATTATGTGTGTGTTTATGTGCGTGCTTTCAGATATTGCCCGGACAACTTTCAGTAAGTCAATACCAAAGGATTGTCATGTCATGTATCATGAGTGCAGACATTTGGGGTTGTCTTGTATTTCTATATAGTTTGTAGCCTACGTAATATCATTTAAGATGGGTTGTTGGCTCCTAGTGATCATGATGGGGTGTGTCTCTGTGTGTCTGTGTGCAGGTGAAGCTGTGGTATGATAAGGTGGGACACCAGCTAATAGTGAATATGGTCCAGGCAACAGAGCTGCCTCCCCGACCGGATGGGCGACCTAGAAACCCCTATGTCAAAATGTACTTCCTGCCGGACCGCAGGTACGTCATCGTCGTATACAGTTGAAGTAGGAAGTTTACATACACCTTATCCAAATACATTTAAACTCAGTTTTTCACAATTCCTGACATTTAATCCGAGTAAAAATGCCCTGTCGTAATTAGGTCAGTTAGGATCACCACTTATTTTAAGAATGTGAAATGCCAGAATAGTAGTAGAGAGGATTTATTTCAGATTTTATTTATTTCATCACATTCTCAGTGGGTCAGAAGTTTACATACACTCAATTAGTATTTGGTAGTATTGCCTTTAAATTGTTTAACTTGGGTCAAACGTTTCGAGTAGCCTTCCACAAGCTTCCCACAATAAGTTGGGTGAAATTTTGGCCCATTCCTCCTGACAGTGCTGGTGTAACTGAGTCAGGTTTGTAGGCCTCCTTGCTCGCACACCCTTTTTCAGTTCTGCCCACAAATTTTCTATGGGATTAAGGTATGTGATGGGCGCTCCAATACCTTGACTTTGTTGTCCTTAAGCCATTTTGCCACAACTTTGGAAGTATGCTTGAGGTCAATGTCTATTTGGAAGACCATTTGCAACCAAGCTTTAACTTCCTGACTGATGTCTTGAGATTTTGCTTCAATATATCCACAGAATTTTCCACCCTCATGATGCCATCTATTTTGTGAAGTGCACCAGTCCCTCCAGCAGTAAAGCACCCCCACAACATGATACTGCCACCCCGTGCTTCACAGTTGGGATGGTGTTCTTCGGCTTGCAAGCCTCCCCTTTTTCCTCCAAACATAATGATGGTCATTATGGCCAAACAGTTATATTTTTCTTTCATCAGAGCAGAGGAGATTTCTCAGAAAAGTATTATCTTTGTCCCCATGTGCAGTTGCAAACCGTGGTCTGGCTTTTTATGTCGGTTTTGGAGCAGTGGCTACATCCTTGCTGAGCGGCCTTTCAGGTTATATCGATATAGGACTCGTTTTACTGTGGATATAGATACTTTTGTACCCGTTTCCTCCAACATCTTCACAAGGTCCTTTGCTGTTCTTGGATTGATTTGCACTTTTCACACCAAAGTACGTTCATCTCTAGGAGACAGAGGTCCCATGGTGTTTATACTTGCGTACTATTGTTTGTACAGATGAACGTGGTACCTTCAGGTATTTGGAAATGGCTCTCAAGGATGAACCAGACTTGTGGAGGTCTACAGTTTTTTTTCTGAGGTCTTGGCTGATTTCTTTTGATTTTCCCATGATGTCAAGCAAAGAGGCACTGAGTTTGAAGGTAGGTCTTGAAATACATCCACAGGTACACCTCCAACTGACTCAAATTATGTCAATTAGCCTATCAGAAGTTTCTAAAGCCATGATATCATTTTCTGGAATTTTCCAAGCTGTTTAAAGGCATAGTCAACTTAGTGTATGTAAACTTCTGACCCCCTGGATTTGTGATACAGTGAATTATAAGTGAAATAATCTGTCTGTAAACAATTGTTGGTAAAATTACTTGTGTCATGCACAAAGTAGATGTCCTAACCGACTTGCCTAAACTATAGTTTGTTAACAATACATTTGTGGAGAGGTTGAAAAACGAGTTTTAATGACTCCAACCTAAGTGTATGTCAACTTCCTACTTCAACTGTATCAGTTACAGACTACCACATAGAAAAACAAACAAATATGTTAACTCTCTCTCTCTCTCTCTGTCTGTCTGTCTGTCTGTCTGTCTGTCTGTCTGTCTGTCTGTCTGTCTGTCTGTCTGTCTGTCTGTCTGTCTGTCTGTCTGTCTGTCTGTCTGTCTGTCTGTCTGTCTGTCTGTCTGTCTGTCTGTCTGTCTGTCTGTCTGTCTGTCTGTCTGTCTGTCTGTCTGTGTGTGTGTTTGTCTGTTTGTGTTTGTGTTTGTCTGCCTGTTTGTGTTTGTGTGTGTGTGTGTACGCGCACTCAGTGACAAGAGCAAGAGGAGGACTAAGACAGTGAAGAAGAGCGGAGAGCCCATGTGGAACCAGACGTTTGTGTACTCCCACGTCCACCGCAGAGACTTCCGCCAACACATGCTAGAGCTGACCGTGTGGGACCAGCCTCGCCTACCTGACGAGGATAGCATGTTCATGGGCGAGGTACACACACACTTACATACACACAGATACAGACACTCAGGCAAACATTGAAGTTGATGAATTGCTTTCATTGACCTTGTGTTTGACTGATTGTGCTAATATTGGTTACGTTTAGATCCTGATAGAGCTCGAGACAGCCCCATTGGATGATAAGCCTCATTGGTACAATTTGCAAACCCACGACGTGTCTTCCATCCCTCTGCCCCGGCCATCGCCCTACATGCCCCGCAGACACCCCCACACCGACACACCCAGCAAGAAGCTGCAGCGTAAGTCACAGACAGGTCTATGTGCGATGTGTCTTCACAATATATTTCTTTGTATTGTACAGATGTAGAATCTTAATTTGATCACACTCTTGTTGCTGAGAATTTTCCTGCACCACAGGAAATGCAGATAAGCTTTGTGATTTACCTAAATTCACTGAAAACCCACACTAACACAGGGTTACATTTGAACAGTATTGCACTTTTCATGTAGCCTACTTTTGGCCAGCTAGTAGCCTAACTACCGATTTTGCAACATCATGGACTAAACGTACAAATCCTGTTGCTGCAGGATTATTTTGATCTGACAATATAGGTCAAATTAAGATCCTACATATGTATGTGGTCTGCTTATCCTTTTGTGTGTGTGTGTGTGTGTGTGTGTGTGTGTGTGTGTGTGTGTGTGTGTGAGAGTAATGTGTGTGAGTTACAGTATGTAGATTGTGCTTGTGTGGGTGTGTGTGTCTTCATGTCTGTCAGCATACATGTCTCTATCAATGTGGTCTGCTTACTGCATTCCTTCTGTCTATGAATGTGTGTATTTATGTCACATCCACCATTGTGCAGGTTCTCAGCTCGTTACAGGGCCTGAGTATAATCAAATCAAATGTATTTGACAAATGCCTTGTAAACAACAGGTGCAGACTAACAGTGAAATGCCTACTTATGGGCCGTTCCCAACAATGCAGAGAGAAAAATAAATCAAATCAAATTTATTTGTCACATACACATGGTTAGCAGATGTTAATGCGAGTGTAGCGAAATGCTTGTGCTTCTAGTTCCGACAATGCAGTAGTAACCAACGAGTAATCTAACCTAACAATTCCAAAACTACTACCTTATACACACAAGTGTAAAGGGGTAAAGAATATGTACATAAAGATATGAATGAGTGATGGTACAGAACGGCATAGGCAAGATGCAGTAGATGGTATCGAGTACAGTATATACATATGAGATGAGTAATGTAGGGTATGTAAACAAACTGGCATAGTTTAATTAACAACACTGTCATCTCAGATTTTCAAAATATGCTTTTCAACCATAGCAAAACAAGCATTGTGTAAGATTATTGATAGCTAGCGTAGCATTTAGCGTAGCATTCAGCGGGCAACATTTTCACAAAAACAAGAAAAACATTAAAATAAAATCATTTACCTTTGAAGAACTTCAGATGTTTTCAATGAGGAGACTCTCAGTTAGATAGCAAATGTTCAGTTTTTCCAAAAAGATTATTTGTTTAGGACAAATCGCTCCGTTTTGTCATTCACGTTTGGCTACGAAAAAAACCTGTATCCAGGAGTGTAATTATCCCCGCAAGCTCATTAGCATAACACAACGTTAACTATTCATGAAAATCGCAAATGAAATGAAATAAATATATTAGCTCTCAAGCTTAGCCTTTTGTTAACAACACTGTCATCTCAGATTTTCAAAATATGCTTTTCAACCATAGCAAAACAAGCATATGTGTAAGATTATTGATAGCTAGCGTAGCATTTAGCGTAGCATTCAGCAGACAACATTTACAACAAAAACAAGAAAAGCATTCAAATAAAATCATTTACCTTTGAAGAACTTCGGATGTTTTCAATGAGGAGACTCTCAGTTAGATAGCAAATGTTCAGTTTTTCCTGAAATATTCTTTGTGTAGGAGAAATCGCTCCGTTTTGTTCGTCACGTTTGGCTACCAAAAAAAAAACGAAAATTCAGTCATCAAAACGCCAAACTTTTTTCCAAATTAACTCCATAATATCGACTGAAACATGGTAAATGTTGTTTAGAATCAATCCTCAAGGTGTTTTTCACATATCTCTTCGATGATATATTGTTCGTGGAAGTCTGCTCTCTCCTCTGAATCACATGGAAGAATGCTTGCAGCTGGAGATTACGCACCAATTTCGACAAAGGACACCGGGCGGACACCTGGTAAATGTAGTCTCCTATGGCCAATCTTCCAATGATATGCCTACAAACATGTCACAATGCTGCAGACACCTTGGGGAAACGGCAGAAAGTGTAGGCTCGTTCAGGGCGCATTCACAGCCATATAAGGAGACAATGGAAAACAGCGCCTCAAAAATGTTGCTCATTTCCTGTTTGAAGTTTCATCTTGGTTTCGCCTGTAGCATCAGTTCTGTGGCACTCACAGATAATATCTTTGCAGTTTTGGAAACGTCAGAGTGTTTTCTTTCCAAAGCTGTCAATTATATGCATAGTCGAGCATCTTTTCGTGACAAAATATCTTGTTTAAAACGGGAACGTTTTTTTCATCCAAAAATGAAATACTGCCCCTAGTGTTCCAAGAGGTTAAAGTGGCTAGTGATACATGTATTACATAAAGATGCAATAGATGATATAGAGTACAGTATATACATATACATATGAGATGAATAATGTAGGGTATGTAAACATTATATTAAGTAGCATTGTTTAAAGTGATATATTTTACATCAATTCCCATCAATTCCCATTATTAAAGTGGCTGGAGTTGAGTCAGTGTGTTGGCAGCAGCTTCTCAATGGTAGTGGTGGCTGTTTAACAGTTTGATGGCCTTGAGATAGAAGCTGTTTTTCAGTCTCTCGGTCCCTGCTTTGATGCACCTGTACTGACCTCACCTTCTGGATGATAGCGGGGTGAACAGGCAGTGGCTCGGGTGGTTGTTGTCCTTGATGATCTTTATGGCCTTCCTGTGACATCGGGTGGTGTAGGTGTCCTGGAGGGCAGGTAGTTTGCCCCCGGTGATGCGTTGTGCAGACCTCACTACCCTCTGGAGAGCCTTATGGTTGTGGGCGGAGCAGTTGCCGTACCAGGCGGTGATACAGCCCGACAGGATGCTCTCGATTGTGCATCTGTAGAAGTTTGTGAGTGCTTTTGGTGACAAGCCAAATTTCTTCAGCCTCCTGAGGTTGAAGAGGCGCTGCTGCGCCTTCTTCACGATGCTGTCTGTGTGGGTGGACCAATTCAGTTTGTCTGTGATGTGTACGCCGAGGAACTTAAAACTTACTACCCTCTCCACTACTGTCCCATCGATGTGGATAGGGGGGTGCTCCCTCTGCTGTTTCCTGAAGACCACAATCATCTCCTTTGTTTTGTTGACGTTGAGTGTGAGGTTATTTTCCTGACACCACACTCCAAGGGCCCTCAACTCCTCCCTGTAGGCCGTCTCGTCGTTGTTGGTAATCAAGCCTACCACTGTAGTGTCGTCCGCAAACTTGATGATTGAGTTGGAGGCGTGCATGGCCACGCAGTTGTGGGTGAACAGAGAGTACAGGAGAGGGCTCAGAACACACCCTTGTGGGGCCCCAGTGTTGAGGATCAGCGGGGTGGAGATGTTGTTACCTACCCTCACCACCTGGGGGCGGCCCATCAGGAAGTCCAGTACTCAGTTGCACAGGGCGGGGTCGAGACCCAGGGTCTCAAGCTTGATGACAAGTTTGGAGGGTACTATGGTGTTAAATGCTGAGCTGTAGTCGATGAACAGCATTCTCACATAGGTATTCTTCTTGTCCAGATGGGTTAGGGCAGTGTGCAGTGTGGTTGAGATTGCATCGTCTGTGGACCTATTTGGGCGGTAAGCAAATTGGAGTGGGTCTAGGGTGTCAGGTAGGGTGGAGATGATATGGTGACTAGTCTCCTTGACTAGTCTCTCAAAGCACTTCATGATGACGGAAGTGAGTGCTACGGGCGGTAGTCGTTTAGCTCAGTTACCTTAGCTTTCTTGGGAACAGGAACAATGGTGGCCCTCTTGAAGCATGTGGGAACAGCAGACTGGGATAAGGATTGATTGAATATGTCCGTAAACACACCAGCCAGCTGGTCTGCGCATGCTCTGAGGGCGCGGCTGGGGATTCCGTCTGGGCCTGCAGCCTTGCGAGGGTTAACACGTTGAAATGTTTTACTCACCTCGGCTGCAGTGAAGGAGAGTCCGCATGTTTTGGTTGCGGGCCGTGTCAATGGCACTGTATTGTCCTCAAAGCGGGCAAAAAAGTTATTTAGTCTGCCTGGGAGCAAGACATCCTGGTCCATTACGGGGCTGGTTTTCTTTTTGTAATCCGTGATTGACTGTAGACCCTGCCACATACCTCTTGTGTCTGAGCCATTGAATTGTGACTCTACTTTGTCTCTATACTGACGCTTAGCTTGTTTGATTGCCTTGCGGAGGGAATAGCTACACTGTTTGTATTCGGTCATGTTTCCGGTCACCTTGCCCTGGTTAAAAGCAGTGGTTCGCGCTTTCAGTTTCACGCGAATGCTGCAATCAATCCACGTTTTCTGGTTTGTGAATGTTTTAATCTTGCTATGGGAATGACATCTTCAATGCACATTCTAATGAACTCGCTCACCGAATCAGCGTATTCGTCAATGTTGTTGTTGGACGCAGTGCGGAAAATATCCCAGTCCACGTGATGGAAGCAGTCTTGGAGCGTGGAATCAGATTGGTCGGACCAGCGTTGAACAGACCTGAGCGCGGGAGCTTCTTGTTTTAGCTTCTGTCTGTAGGCAGGGAGCAACAAAATGGAGTCGTGGTCAGCTTTTCCAAAAGGAGGGCGGGGGAGGGCCTTATATGCGTCACAAAAGTTAGAATAGCAATGATCCAAGGTTTTACCAGCCCTGGTTGCGCAATCGATATGCTGATACAATTTAGGGAGTCTTGTTTTCAGATTAGCCTTGTTAAAATCCCCAGCTACAATGAATGCAGCCTCAGGATATGTGGTTTCCAGTTTGCAAAGAGTCAAATAAAGTTAGTTCAGAGCCATCGATGTGTCTGCTTGGGGGGGAATATATACGGCTGTGATTATAATCGAAAAGAATTCCCTTGGTAGATAATGCGGTCGACATTTGATTGTGAGGAATTCTAAATCAGGTGAACAGAAGGACTTGAGTTCCTGTATGTTGTTGTGACCACACCACGTCTCGTTAACCATAAGGCATACGCCCCCGCCCCTCTTCTTATCAGAAAGATGTTTGTTTCTGTCTGCGCGATGTGTGAAGAAACCAGCTGGCTGCACCGATTCCGTTAGCGTCTCTCGAGTGAGCCATGTTTCCGTGAAGCAAAGAACGTTACAGTCTCTGATGTCCCTCTGGAATGCTACCCTTGCTCGGATTTCATCAACCTTGTTGTCAAGAGACTGGACATTGGCGAGAAGTATGCTAGGGAGTGGTGCGCGATGTGCCCGTCTCCGGAGCCTGACCAGAAGACCGCTTCGTTTCCCTCTTTTACAACGTCTTTGTTTTGGGTCGCAGGCTGGGATCCATTCCGTTGTCCTGGGTGAAAGGCAGAACACAGGATCCGCTTCTGGAAAGTCATATTCCTGGTCGTACTGACGGTGAGTTGATGTTGCTCTTATATTCAGTAGTTCTTCCCGACTGTATGTAATGAAACCTAAGATGACCTGGGGTACCAATGTAAGAAATAACACATAAAAAAAACAAAAAACTGCATAGTTTCCTAGGAACGCGAAGCGAGGCAGCCATCTCTGTCGGCGCCGGAAGTGATAACACGCGCCGGAAGTGATAACAATAACACAAGGAATAATGGTAACTTGGCTGTATAAACAGGGTACCAGTACCGAGCTGATATGCAGGGGTACGAGGTAATTGAGGTAGATATGAAACATATCGGTAGGGATAAAGTGACTAGGCAACATGATAGATAATAAACAGTAGATGAGTCAAAAGAGTTAGTGCAAAAAAGCTCAATGCAGATTTTCCGGGTGGCTATTGGTTAACTATTTAACTAACTATTTGGCAATCTTATGGCTTGGGGGTAGAAGCTGTTTAGGGTTCTGTTGGTTCCAGACTTGGTTCAGACTTGGCCCCAGTGATGTCCTGGGGAGTACACACTATCCTCTGTAACACCTTCTGGTCAGATGCCAGGCAGTTGCCATACCAAGCGGTGATGCAGCCAGTCAAGATGCTCTCAATGGTGCAGCTGTAGAGTGTTTTGAGGATCTGTGGGCCAATGACAAATCTTTTCAGCCTCCTGAGGGGGAAGAGACATTGTCGTGCCTTCTTCATGACTGTGTTGGTATGTGCGGACGGTCCATGGTGATTCCTTAGTGATGTGGACACCGAGGAACGTGAAGCTCTCAACCCTGCTCCACTACATCCTCGTCGATGTGGATGGGTCCTTGCTCAACCATCCAAATATCCTGTAGTCCACGATCAGCTGCTTTCTCTTGCTGACGATGAGGGAGAGGTTGCTGTCCAGGCACCACACTGCCAGGTCGCTGACCTGCTCCCTATAGGCTGTCTCGTGTCCCAGGGTCCTGAGCTTAGTGATGAGCTTGGAGGGCACTATGGTGTTGAATGCTGAGCTGTAGTCAATGAACAGATTTTCACGTAGGTGTTCCTCTTTTCCTGGTAGGAGAGGGCAGTGTGGTGTGAAATAGAGATTACATCATCTGTGGACTTGTTGGGGCGGTATGCGAATTGGAGTGGGTCAATCAAGGGTGTATGGGATGATGGTGTTGATTTGAACCATGACCAGTCTTTCAAAGCACTTCATGGCAAAACATTTTAGTGCCACAACGCGATAGTCATGTAGACAGGTTACCTTGGCATTCTTGGACACAGGGACTATGGTGGTCGGCTTGAAACATGTAGGTATTACGGACTGGGTCAGGGAGAGATTGAAGACACTCAGTGAAGACCCTTGCCAGCTAGTCAGCGCATGCTCTGAGTACGAATCCTAGTAATCCGTCTGGCCCCGCAACCTTTTGAATGTTAACCTGTTTAAATGTCTTACTCACTTTGGCTATGGAAAGCGAGATCACACAGTCATCCGGAACAGCTGGTGCTCTCATGCATCGTTCAGTTTTGTTTGCTTTGAAGCCAGCATAGCAGGAATTTAACTCATCTGGTATGATCACGTCACTGGGCAGCTCGCCGCTTGGTTTCTATTTATTATCTGTGATAGTTGGCAAACCCTGCATTGACCAAAGTTTTGACTGTTTGATGGCTCATCAGAGGTCATAGCGGTATTTCTTATAAGCGTCCGGATTAGTGTCCCGCACCTTGAAATCGGCAGCTCTAGCCTTTAGCTCAGTGCGGATGTTGCCTGCAATCCATGACTTCTGGTTGGGATATGTACGTAAGGTCACTGTGGGGACAACAACATTGATGCACTTATTAATGAAGCCGGTGACTGATGTGGTAAACTCCTTAATGTTATTGGATGAATCCAGGAACATATTCGGAATCCCGAGTGTCGCAGCGGTCTAAGGCACTGCATCTCAGTGCAAGAGGCATCACTGCAGTCCCTGTTTTGAATCCAGGCTGCATCACATCTGGCTGTGATTGTGAGTCCCATAGGGCGGCGCACAATTGGCCCGGGTTTGGCAGGGGTAGGCCGTCATTGTTAATAAGAATTTGTTCTTAACTGACTTACCTAGTTAAATAAAGGTTAAATAAAAAAATATTCCAGTCTGTGCTATCAAAAGGATAGTCGTGTAGCTTAGCATCCTCTTCATCGGACCAATTCCTTATTGAGTGTATAAAGGGTACTTCCTGTTTGAGTTTTTGCTTGTAAGCAGGAATCAGGAGGATAGAGTTATGGTCAGATTTGCCAAATGGAGGGCGTGGGAGAGCTTTGTATGTCTTTCTGTGTGTGGAGTAAAGGTGATCTAGAGTTTTCTTCACCTCTAGTCGCACAGATGACATGCTTGTAAAAATTTGGTAAAACGGATTTCAGTTTCCCTGCATTCATTAAAATCACCGGCCACTAGGAGCGCCTCCTCTGGATGTGCATTCTCTAGTTTGCTTACGGCCCTATACAGCTTGTTGAGTGTGGTCTTAGTGCCAGCATCGGTTTGTGATGGTACATAGACAGTTACAAAAAAATATAGATGAAAATTCTCTTGGTAAATACTGTAATATGGTCTGCAGCATATCATTAGGTATTCTAAGTAAGGCAAGCAAAACCTTGAGACTTCCTCAACATTAGAGATCCTCCACCAGCTGCCTTGACGATGCATAGGAAAAAAACTCTAGATGTATATTGTCCTTGTTCAGCCACGACACCAAGAAACATAGGATATTACAGTTCTTCAGGTCCTGTTGATAAGATAGTCTCAAACGGAGCTCGTCCATTTTGTTCTCCAGTGATTGTGCGTTTGCCAATAGAACAGAGGGTGGAGGCGGTTTATTTACCCTCTGTCTTAGTCTTGTCAGGGAGCTCGCCCGTTTTGCCTCTCCTGCACCGTCTCTTCCTCTTTCGAGTCCCGGGGATGAGGGCCTGGTCACTGTTCTGATATTTTCGGTCATAGGAAATGATGGCAGAAATATTATGAACCAAAAAAGTTAACTTCATTGTAAAAAAAAAAGAAAAAACACACAAACTAGCAGAATTGGTCAGGAGGTCATAGCTATCCGCTGCAGAGCCATCTTCCAGTTGTGTCTAAAGGTGGGTGGAGGCATGGGAATGCTGTCTTCTTACTAAGAGAGACATTCCATCGACATTCTACCACTAAAATGTTGTTCTGTTGTTGTCAGAACACTCAGGAAACTTCACTGCCGTATTTGTCTGTGGTTGTGGGTGTGTGCATGTGGGCATATGTGTGTGTGTGTGAAAGACAGAGAGAAAAAAAGAGAGCGAGAGAGAGGAAGATAGAAAGAAATTGATACCGCCACTAACCTCTCATTATTTTTCTTGGTAGAAAAGCAAATTGGAGATTAAAGGGACCCACTCTCAGCTTTAATGAAGCATTCCTCTCCTTTAAAGATGACAAAAAAAACACTCACATCGTCCTTAGTTATTTGCAGTGTGATTGCAGCGAGATTTTCACTGTTTCAGGATCAGGCAGGTCATTACTTCTTTATGCAAGCTGAACATTATAAGCTCACAGGAGGAGGTTGTTTGGTAAAGCAGGAACACTGTGTATCCTTGGGTTCAACTGGAATGAGTAGTTTGTATCAGTATTGTCATATTAGAGCTGAGGGCTAAAATTGTGCCAGCTTGGGACAGTACAGTATGTATGTTTTGCTTTTATGAACAATGCTTCTCTCCCCCGGTGGCTGTGTGTGTGTTGTGTAGCAGCCGAAAGAGGCTCGCGGGAGAGGGAGAGGCAGCAGAGGGTTCCCCACGCCACCACTCTGGAGGTGCCGGAGCAGCAGAGGACACCCCAGCATCGCTCTCGATCTGTCTCCCCTCACAGAGAGGAACAGGGCAGGGGCCGATCACGACCCACCAACGTCCCCACCCAGAGGTGAGGGGAGTGGAAAGGACAGGGGGAGATGGGGTGTTGATGAAGAGAGAGGGTTGAGGAGAGAACTTCAGGGACAAGTTTGTGTTTCGGCCTTTGTGACCCAGAATAAGTAATGCTGCCAATGTTGCTCTTACTGTCACTGGCAACACAGCCAACACATACACTGTTACCACAGCTAAAAGGCTTGTTCTCTATTTCCCCCCACCTCTTCTCTCTTTTGCACTCTCTCCCTCTTCCTCATCTCCATATCCTTCTCAACCCTCATCTGTGTCAGGAGTTTGGATGATGAGATCCACCATAGTAGGAGGTCTAGTTCTCCCACCCGCTACTACGACTCTGCCGGAGGACACTACCAGGAGCAGGACTATGTAGATGACAGGTGTGTGTGTGTATGTGTGTCCGTGTGTGTACAATCGGGTGGCCCTGGATTATTTTTTTCCCTTTTGTCTTTTCCAGTTCAAAAGGTCCTTTAGTTGTATTTCTTCCTTTGTCTTCTGCTCTCTTCCTTTCTGTGATTCAGCACAACGAATAGTCAGGATTATGTTTGGATATGGCTGCTCACGTGTTTGTTGTTCTCAGTTGTTTGCTGATTCAGACTCTCAGAACAATGAAGTTATAGCCATGAGACAAAAGTTTAGTAAGTGTTATAAGGCGTCGTAGCATCTCTTGCTGTCATATGTGTACCTGTCGGAGTAGGTAGAAGTCGCCCTTAACCACTGATACCGGGTCAGATTTGTTCATCCCCTGTAATGGTTAGGGTTAGAATATGGGATAGAATCATCTGATCCTAGATCTGTGGTTAGGGGCAACTTCTACCTGTCCCATTGTTCTCCGCTGGCTCAGCTTTGTATCTATGTTCTTTCTCTGTCCTCCGGTTTGGCTTCCGTTGTTTATTTCCTCATGTGTCATCCATCCCCATGGTAACCACAGTGAGGTCATCTTGATCCACCAATCAATGCGGGGCAAAAGTGCAGAGTGCCTACACACTAAAAGGTAAACAGGAGTCAGGACATGTAATTATTATTTGTATTAGGTATGATCATAATCCTCATTCTCAGCGTCCTTATGACGCTTCATCTTAAGTGGTTGTGTGTGGAGATGTGTGGAGATTTCTTACATGACTTCACCCTTGTTCTAAATGCTTCTTATTCTGTCATAATGTGTGTGAGAGAGCAATTGACATGCGATTTCAGTGTGTCCATCCTATCCCATGTGACAGTGACACAACACACACCCGATCAGACGTCAACACTGGGACTGTCCACCGCTGACCGCACATAGCCTCTGCTGACCCTGGCCAATGCCTGAGGGGCAGCTAGTTATTCAGAGTTAGCGTCATGTAGCCACAGTTCATGGTTGTAATAATGTGCCTCGAGCACTAGAGGGCACTTTTTGACACTAGTTCAGTGCATTACCAGATCCATTATATTGGACAAAGGTGCAATACTGTCCCAGTGAGCCCACCCATAGAGGTAAGTGGCAAAGCCTGGCTGGTACATGGCTGGAAGAGACTGGCAAAGGCTGGCATACATGCTTCCACATGGCTGGCATGCTGCTGTCCTGTCTTTCTTTAGCAGTAGTTTGGGAATTGTATTTCCATTCTGTTAATCCATCTTCCTCCTTCCCCTTTTGATATCTCCATCTCCTGCATGCACACACACATCACACCTCAGGAGGTCTTCTAGACAGTGGTGTAAAGTACTTCATTAAAAATACTTTAACGTACTACTTAAGTCAATGTTTGGGGTATCTGTACTTCACTATTTATATTTTTGACAACTTTTACTTTTACTTCACTACATTTCTATAGAAAATCATGTACTTTTTACTCCATACATTTTTCCTGACACCCACAAGCAATCGTTACATTTTGAATGCTTAGCAAGACAGGAAAATGGTCCAATTCATGCACTAATCAAAAGAACATCCCTGGTCATCACTACTGCCTCTGATCTGGAGGATTCACGGACCAGCGAAACCCAAATCCTTTGTTTGTAAATTACGTCTGAGTGTTGGGATGTTCCCCTGGTTATCCGAAATTAAAATGGTTTGCTTAATATAAGGAATTTGAAAGGATTTATACTTTTACTTTTGATACTTAAGTGTATGTGAGCAATTACATTTAATTTTGATACATAAGTATATTTAAAAACCAAATACTTTTAGACTTTTACTCAAGTAGGATTTTACTTGGTGACTTTCAACTTTTACTTGAGTCATTTTCTATGAAGGTATCTTTACTTTTACTCAAGTATGACAGTTGGGTACTTTTTCCACCACTGCTTTTAGACACAGTAACACTCTTCCCGCTAAGATGCCTCTCTTAGTCAACAGCATCCACAAGGACATTTACAGGTATGTGGAAGAAGAGAGCGAGGCTGTGTTGGAAAGTCGTTCCCCTCCAAACTTTCTACCCCGTCTCTCCCCTCATGTACACACACAATTATCTTGTAAGTTAGTGTTGTTGTGGTACGTTATACTTTTGTAGTTTGATATTCAGGAGGTAATATCACTTGAGTGACTTCATACCAATGTTGCAGTACAGATACTGTATCCTGGTCTTACTGATATCCTTGGATGAATTCTATCAATCCACTTGGAGCCGGTACTGTAAGTAGTCCAATATGCACTTCATGAACAGTTGTTGCAATCTTGCCCATGGGAGTATTGTCCACAGTTGTAGGCTACCAGACACATCCTTACCCACTCTTGGCCTTTGTTTGTTTGATGTTAAGTTGATTTTTTGTTGTGTTTTAATAACATGCTTTTGTTTCGATTTTTAAAAAATTGTCTTGAGTGAAGTTCCACGCTGCCTGCATGTCTAAAGACTAGCTCAGTGGTGCGCTCCAGTATTGTCACAGCAACATGCCGCTCTTTCACACAACGAGTTCTCAGGTTTACAGACAAGATCACCATTAGGTAAGGCACACACACACAGACACAGAAACACACACACACACGCACACACACACACACACACACACACACACACACACACACACACACACACACACACACACACACACACACACACACACACACACACACACACACACACAGAGACTGACAGACAGACAGACCTTTAGCCCTCATACCATGGTCAAGGACTCTTCTGAGAACCGGAGAACAGGTCTCCGAGACAACCTGACTACCTTAATATCTGACAACATCTTGCATTGCCGTGTCTGTTGTCAATCACCTAATCACTCGAAACTAGGTTCAGACTAGCATGTCCTTTATGATTTGGGTATCTAACATTTCTTTCTTTTCCATTTTTCTCTTCTTTTTTCTGCATCTCCTCCTGTCCTGTTTTCTCCTCTCCTGCATTGGATGGCATGTTATTGGGCTAGTGACCTACAGCCTTCTCTTAACAGGGTTAAGGCTAGGAGCGCTAGCACCAACTGTCTGAACCCAGAAAGGAACCATAGTGTTCCTTCACCAGAGCCCAAAAGGTACCAGCCCACTGACTTGAACTCTGCACCCCACCTCCTACACTCTTTTAGTGTGTGTGTGTGTGTGTGTGGTGGTGGGGGGGGTCTCATGGAGTGAGTGTTTGTACATAGCTACTTTATGAGAGGACATACATTTTTTTGTGATAACAGCCTTAAACTGGGACTCGGACATATGATAGACCCATGAACACGATAAAGCCCCTATGAGAGTGCAGGTGATCATGTGTTTCTCTGTGTGTCCACCGGGGTGCTGCGGGTCTCAGCTGCTCCCAGTCTCTGCCCCGCAGACGCCCCGCCAGCCCCAGGATTCTAATCCAACACGCCTCCCCAGAAGACGACAGGTACCCCCTTCCCATCCGGCCCCATCCCCCCCTGTTAGCAGTTGACCCCAACCTTAACTCCCACACCTGTACTAAACCCCAACACACAGTGTAATAGCTAGCTAACCTCTAACCCTAAACGTATCCCAATCAATAATTTTGTTCAATGGGACTATTTTCAGGGTATTTTGGCGTAGATTCTGGTGGCTCTAATTTGTTCTTTAGAATCACTGTGGCTTGTAGTTTGGATTCTAGAATTTAACAGTCTTTAGGTTGTGTTCTACAATCTAGTTTGTGTTCTAGCATCCTCCCGTGTAAACGTTGTGTTCTAAAATCCTTGCAGCCTCTATCTTCTCATGAAGAATGGCTGTGCTGTTTTGCTTTTCGCTTGTGGAGTTGTAGTCTATGAATTGAGGGATTTCAGAAGCTTTTGTCTGTTTATTGCATGCCAACTGAGCTTTTCTCATTATCACTGTTTGTCTTTCATATTCATAACAAAAGACACATAATTCAGGATTCAAAGTTGAGTTTAAATCTATGTAAGTCACAAGCGGTGTGTTTGTGTCTGTCTGTGTACGTGTGTCTGTGTTTCTCGTCATGTCATCCCATCACCTTCACGTTTGTGGTGTGTATGAAGCAGATGGATGATGGAGCGTCTAGTTCCTAGACAAGAGACAGTAAACCACCTCAGTGCAAAGAAGAGGTACACACACACACACACACACACACACACACACACACACACACACACACACACACACACAGTACTTGTTCAAAGAATGCATGAGAGTGTGATGCTTCTTCATGATCTTTGTTCCATATTCCATTGTTGTGTATTGACAACACAGAGGCAGCTACATCAAATCCATATCTCAGCTGGCTTCTGTAGAGCATAAGGCTGTCCGATTCATTACGAATAGAGAATCAGACTTCTCTCACTTACCCCAGCTGTTTACCCCTCTCCCATACTCCATTCATTTATTCATCCCTCCATCCGATTCTTTCTGTTTTCCACTCATCCCCCAATTTCCCAGGCAAACTCGGACCCTGGACTCATCAACCTGTCACACTCTAGGAAAGAAGCTCCCTGGCAGAGACAGGTAAGGTGGCCAACCATAACATATACCCAGATTTTTGTGTTTCAACATCATCACTTCTGGCCCAATCCTTAAACTTTCCTAAAAATCTCCCATTCACACCAGTACAGGATTAAAGTGAAAGCTTGAGTTGAGCATGTGAATCTCATTGTGGGTTTCATCCTGCCATCATGTCCCATCTCATGAGTTCCCAGAGTAGGATGAAGTTCCCCATAGACATCTAAGATCAGTTTTCCCCCATAACAATTTAGGTTTGCGGGTCAACTGATCCTAGAGTGGGGGTCTACCTCTTTTCTGTTCACCAGTTCATCCACTGTACCACTATTTAAACTTTGATTTGGTAATTATCTATTACTTTTAAGAGGTTTGTCACCTGTGCCTGTACTGTACTGCAGTGGTTAGCATCAGGGGTTGAAACCAATTTCTTTTCCTAATCATTTCATCCAGAACAGAAACTCTGAACCGGTTTGAACCTAAATAAGTACAGTTTATTTTGTTCTTTCTGTTCCTTTTTAAACCTCTTAAATATACGTATATATATATTTTTTAAATTTAGCTCGACATTAAATTACTTCACCAATGCATAGAGCAGCTTGCTATGGAGCAGGCAAACTATGTACAGTACATGCATTGGACAGACAAGTGTAGTGTTGGGTGTAACATTGTTTTAGCTGGTGAGGATAATGCTGGGCATCTTGTTTTTCTGACATGCAGTATCTGAATTAGGCAGATTTATACCTACGGAGGAGGGGCTTCTATGAAGGAACTTGAAATGTCTTTCAACTTCAACGGATTGACTGGTGTTGGACCAGAGGCCCCTTTGGTCACGACTCTCCGTTTTACATCACATTTACACCGAATGGTGCCTAGAGTTTTCGAGAGCGAGACCAGAGCTACCGAATAATCGCGCTAGACAACTTGCTTGTGTGTGCAGAGCAGCGCCAGTTATTGAAACAAAAACACGAGTTTACCTTTTTGTAGTTAATGACTCCAATGTGAAACTATAGTATTCTTAACTAGCATTGAAAAAAGTCTATCTTATTGTTCTCTAATTTGCATAGGTGCTTTGTTGCATTTTTTTTTGTGTGGGGGGATTGTTAACCGGTTCCCATGCTTTTCAATAATGGATCTGTTCTGGAACAGGATAGATCGCCTTCGTTCTCAGGTCTGGTTCGGTTCCTTGAAAAATGTCATTATTTTACGGTTTTTGGTTCACTTCCCTGAACCAGTTCCAACCCCAATTCAACAGCTCAGACACAAGACTTATGTGGCAGGGTCTGCAGACAATCACAGACTACAACGGGAAAACCAGCCACGTCGCGGACGCCGATATCTTGCTTCCGGACAAACTAAACACATACTTTGCCCACTTTGAGGATAACACAATGCCACCGACACGGCCCGCTACCAATGACTGTGAGCTCTACATCTCCGTGGCCGACGCGAGTAAGACATTTAAGCGTGATAACCCTCCCAAGGTTTCCGGCCCAGACGGCATCCATAGCCGCGTCCTCAGAGCATGGGCAGACCAGCTAGCAGGAGTGTTTTCGGGCATATTCAATCTCTCCCTATCCCAGTCTGCTTCAAGATGTCCACCATTGTTCCTGTACCCTGTACTGAAAGCAAAGGTAACTGAACTAAATGACTATCGCCCTGTAGCACTCGTGAAGTGCTTTGAGAGGCTAGTTAAGGATCATATCACCTCTACCTTACCTGACACCCTAGACCCACTTCAATTTGCCTACCGCCCTAATAGGTGCAGAGATGATGCAATCGCCATCGCACTGCACTCTGCCCTATCCCATCTGGACAAGAGGGATACTTATGTAAGAATGCTATTCATTGACTATAGCTCAGCATTCAACAACAGAGTACCCTCCAAGCTCATCATTAAGTTTGAGGCCCTGGGTCTGAACCCCGCCTTGTGCCACTGGGTCCTGGACTTCCTGACTGGCCACCCCCAGATGGTGAAGGTAGGAAACAACACCTCCACTTCCGCTGACCCAGCGGCCCCACAAGTGTGCGTGCTTAGCACCCTCCTGTACTCCCTGTTCACCCTTGACTGCGTGGCCACGCACGCCTCCAACTCAATCATCAAGTTTGCAGACGACACAACAGTAGTAGGCCTGATTACCAAAAATGACGAGACAGTCTACAGGGAGGTGAGGGCCCTGAGAGAATAACCTGGCAGGAAATTAACCTCTAACTCAACGTCAACAAAACAAGGAGCTGATCGTGGACTTCAGGAAACACCAGAGGGAGCTTGCCCCTATCCACATCGACGGGTCCGCAGTGGAGAAGGTGGAATGCTTGAAATTCATTGGCGTACACATCACTGACGATCTGAAATGGTCCAGCCCACACAGAAACGTGTGGTGGAGAAGGCGCAACAGTGCATATGTATATATACTGTACTCTATTCTACTGTATTTTAGTCAAAGCCACTCCGACATTACTCAATCTAATATTGAAATATTCCTTAATTCCATTATTTTACTTTTAGATTTGTTGTGAAGCGGTTTTAGATACTACTGCACTGCTAGATACTACTGTTCTGTTGAAGCTAGGAACACAAGCACTTCGCTGCACCTGCAACAACATCTGCTGAAGATGTGTGTGTGACCAATAACATTTGATTTGATTTGAACCCATGGATAGCATGGTGATGCTGACGTTAGCATGAGAGCATGGGCCAGGATTCACTGATGTGTTTTTACGTGTCTGTACGGATTTCAACATGTTTGACAATGTTTGTTTTTTCATGTTTTCCATCCTTTCCTTCCTTTGCTTTTCTTTTTGTCTCTATTCTGTTCTTTTATTTCCTTTTTGCATGCTGCTTTGTGCTGTGCGACGGTGTGCACACGGTGTGTATGGTGTGTGTGTGGGGGTCCCAAGAATAAGCCCACCTCCATCTTGAGGGCATCCCGAGGACGGTCCCCTCCCCTGCGGCCACTCGGTAAGGGGAACCTCCGGGGTTCCCGGGCTCACCCCAACTAACAGGTGCTGACCTCTGACCCCTCACATCTGACCCCCTGGAGGAGTGGTCTGAGAGAGTGAGAGAGAGAGAGAGAGAGAGAGAGCTGTTACCTTCCTCCTCTGTGATCCCACTGCCTTTAATGCAGACACACTATTTATTTGACGTTGTACTCCAGCGCTGTGCCAATGTGTGGTGGGTTGTGTGTGTAAGTGTATGTGTCGTGTGTGTTTATACAATGGGTGAGTCTAATCCTGAATGCTGATTTGTGTCTATTCCACAAGTTAGCACCGGCTAAATCTACGTTGTTAAAATGCCTATTTACTCTGTTCCATCTGACTGCACAATCCACTGTCTAATCTGCCCAGCCAGGCTATTTATAAAAGTATCTTGACATTATCTCACATTTCTTTTAGACTAACATTTTGTTTTCAACAGCGGAGATTTGTACAACCATTGCGGTTTGTCTCTCCGAATATGTACAACATTGTTTCAATATTCAAATTCGATCTCCGGCTGTCCAATAGTAATGAACGAGTCGAGACGAGACAGGCAGGCAGCGTTTCTCAGCCAGTCGAAATCATGAATGAGAATCATGTTTATGGATAAATATATACAGAAGAAATATCACTTGAAAACTACGTGCAGCTACTTGGCAGTCTTTCCAGCTTCAGTTGAAGTGATTGTGTTAGCTGTGGTCTTGGTTAGGGTCCTTTGAACAACAGTGTCCGGACGAGAGAGCACATTTTCAATGCCAGGCGAAATCACACCTCATTAACTCATTGTAATGGATGTCTCCAAATAAATGTCACTAGAGAACATCTTAGACAAACGGAAATGCAGCGGCTTTGTTGTTCTTGCTGTTTGTCTTGACTGTAAGTTAGCTGTCGTTGGCTAGCTAGCTAGCAAGGGATAACAACTGCCAGTCAGTATGGCAGTAGAACATTTAGATCTGGCCACGTCCATAAATACAGAACAAAAAGACTGAACGACAGGATCGCGTCTCTGGCAACCGAACTGTTGCCATGAATATGAGACCAAATATATAACTTTTTACTACTTTAATACACATAAGTACATTTTTCCCAATACTTTTGACTATGTCAAAAGAAGTGCTGTAATTTCTTAACGGTTCACCCGATGTGGATTAAAATACCCTCAAGTTAAAGCTGACAGGGCACTTTAACCTCGTAGTCATCGTATCATTTAAAATACAAAGTACTGGAGTACAGAGCTGAAAAAAACAAACAAATTGTCACTGTCCCAATCATTTTGGAGCTCACTGTATGTGTACAAACTCTGTGTCCAGCAGTGAAGGGAATAGTTTGTGCTGCAGGATTTCCATGAAGCGATACATCCCCTTGTTGTATCTCTCTCTCTCATTCTTTGATCCTCTCTCTTTCATCTCTCTCTCTCTCTCTCAGGGGCCCCCTCCAAGGTGGTGCGTCTCTGTCCTCCACAGTGACGTCCTCGTCAGCAGCTCGCAGGGTCAGACACCTCCCACAGGTCCCCGACAAGAGTAGCAGCCCCGTAGAACAAGGTGTGTGGCTTTCTTGACTTGATTTTTTCTGTAAACCTGAGTGCGTGATATGTGTGTGTGCTTATTTTTACTCATTCCTGTGTGTGTGTGTGTGTGTGTGTGTGTGTGTGTGTGTGTGTGTGTGTGTGTGTGTGTGTGTGTGTGTGTGTGTGTGTGTGTGTGTGTGTGTGTGTGTGTGTGTGTGTGTGTGTGCTCTAGCAGCGGAGGAACGTGTTCGACAGCTCCAGATGAAGGTGCAGAAGAGGGATTCCTACAGTTCTGCTGCTCCCTCCACTTCCGGCAGGGACCTGGAGAGGGCGCTTAAGAGCAAACGCGAGGTCAGTCACCTGTCACGAGAGATCAAGCCCCTGTCTTTCTCCCTCTCCATCTCTTCCTGTTCCTCTCTCTCTCTCTCTCTCTCTCTCGCGCCCCATATCTCTGTCCTTCCCCCATCTTTCTCTCTCATCCCCCATATCTCTGTCCCTCTCTCTCTCGCTCCCCATATCTCTGTCCCTCTCTCATTCCCCATATCTCTGTCCCTCTCACCATCTCTCTCTGTCCCTCTCTCGCTCACCCCCCATATCAATTCAATTCAATTCAAGGGCTTTATGGGAAACATAGAAGGGCTTTATGGGAAGCATGGCAAGCATGTGTTAACATTGCCAAAGCAAGTGAGGTAGATAATATATAAAGTGAATATATAAAGTGAAATAAACAATAAAAATTAACAGTAAACATATACAGAAGTTTCAAAACAATAAAGACATTACAAATGTCATATTATATATATACAGTGTTTTAACAATGTACAAATGGTAAAGGACACAAGATAAAATAAACAAGCATAGATATGGGTTGTATTTACAATGGTCTGTGTTCTTCACTGGTTGCCCTTTTCTCGTGGCAACAGGTCACAAATCTTGCTGCTGTGATGGCACACTGTGGAATTTCACCCAGTAGATATGGGAGTTTTTCAAAATTGGATTTGTTTTCGAATTCTTTGTGGATCTGTGTAATCTGAGGGAAATATGCCTCTCTAATATGGTCATACATTGGGCAGGAGGTTAGGAAGTGCAGCTCAGTTTCCACCTCATTTTGTGGGCAGTGAGCACATAGCCTGTCTTCTCTTGAGAGCCATGTCTGCCTACGGCGGCCTTTCTCAATAGCAAGGCTGTGCTCACTGAGTCTGTACATAGTCAAAGCTTTCCTTAATTTTGGGTCAGTCACAGTGGTCAGGTATTCTGCCGCTGTGTACTCTCTGTGTAGGGCCAAATAGCATTCTAGTTTGCTCTGTTTTTTTGTTAATTCTTTCCAATGTGTCAAGTAATTATCTTTTTGTTTTCTCATGATTTGGTTGGGTCTAATTGTGCTGCTGTCCTGGGGCTCTGTCCTGGGGCTCTGTAGGGTGTGTTTGTGTTTGTGTCTGTCCCTCTCTCTCGCTCCCCATATCTCTGTCCCTCTCTCATTCCCCATATCTCTGTCCCTCTCTCATTCCCCATATGTCTGTCCCTCTCTCATTCCCCATATCTCTGTCCCTCTCTCATTCCCCATATCTCTGTCCCTCTCTCATTCCCCATATCTCTGTCCCTCTCTCATTCCCCATATCTCTGTCCCTCTCTCATTCCCCATATCTCTGTCCCTCTCTCATTCCCCATATCTCTGTCCCTCTCTCATTCCCCATATCTCTGTCCCTCTCTCATTCCCCATATCTCTGTCCCTCTCACCATCTCTCTCTGTCCCTCTCTCTCTCGCTCCCCATATCTCTGTCCCTCCCTCCATCTCTCTATGTCCCTCTCTCTCTCGGGTCCCATATCTCTTTCCCTCTCACCATCTCTCTCTGTTCCCCCCTCTCTCACTCTCCATCTTAATCTTGCCTCTCTCACCCCTCACTCATCTCTCCCCCCCCTCTCAATTCAAAACAATTCAGTTTATTGGCATTAAAAACATGTATATATATCTTCTCGTCCTCTCTCTCTCTCTAGCTGTATAAGGACCAGAGGAGAACCAGCTGTGAGAATGTATCCCGCAAGTCTTCAGACAGTGATGTCAGCGACGTGTCAGCCATCTCTCGCACCAGCAGTGCCTCCCGCATCAGTAGTACTAGCTACATGTCCATCCAGTCAGAGAGACCCCGGGGACGCTTCAAGTAAATAGAACCACACACACACACACACACACTCCTGTGTGTTGCAGTAATGTCTACAACATGTATTTGTCTGTCTGTATGTGTAGCAAGGCGGTCCGTGCGTCAGGCCAGAGCATGTTGAAGAGCACCAGCGTGAGCGGTGAGATCTATGGCATTGAGCACACAGACGGCAGCCAATCAGATACAGCATTGGGCGGGGGCAAGAAGCGGCGCTCCAGCCTCAGCCAACGGGTGGTGGCCATCGTGGGCCTGCCCTCCAGACGCAGCTGCAGCACCTCACAGCTCACCTCCCAGAAAGGTAACACGGACAGACCACAAAAACAAGACGATCATACACACGCCCTGGATCCAGCACCCACCTGACAACCTGTTGGTATTGTTCATGCAATGGTTGTGTGTTTACTGTGTGTTTGCTGTGTGTGTGTGCAATAAGAAGCAGTGGGGGTGGATACCAAGAAGAAGGGCAAGAAAAAGACCAAAATCCAGATCCAGCGGAGCACAGAGGTGGGTATGGCTGTAGAGTACCCCCGCCAGGCCAGCAGAGACTCCACCGACGGCAGCATGAACAGCTACAGCTCTGAGGGGAAGTCAGTATCTCTAGCCTCTCTCAGTCTCTTTGACTGTAGCGGTGGTGTCATTCTCAATGCTTATCCAGTCTAACATTATTCAGTAGTCTAAACCCTGTGTGTGTCTCTGTGTGTGTGTGTGTGTGTCTCTGTGTGTGTGTGTGTGTGTGTGTGTGTGTGTGTGTGTGTGTGTGTGTGTGTGTGTGTGTGTGTGTGTGTGTGTGTGTGTGTGTGTGTGTATTCCAGTCTAATCTTCTCGGGGATGAGGCTGGGGGCTGACAGTCAGTTTAGTGATTTCCTGGATGGCCTTGGCCCCGCCCAACTGGTGGGCCGGCAAACATTAGCCACACCTGCCATGGGTGAGTGACACAAGGGACTTGTGTAACCTGACATAATACACTACATGCGGTATGAAACATTCATAGAACTGGATAAGATATATTGTGTGTTTTACAGGAGATGTTCAAATTGGAATGATGGATAAAAAAGGCCAGCTGGAAGTAGAGGTGATCAGGGCACGTGGCCTTAACCCCAAACCAGGGTCCAGATCACTCCCAGGTACCACACACAAAAAGCACAAAAGCACAAATGCCCGCACTCACCCACCCACCCACCCACACACAGACAGATAAGTGTGTTTGTTCTCCATACCCTCATTCCTTTCTCTCCCCCCCACCTCTCTCTCGCTGCAGCTCCCTATGTCAAGGTGTACCTGCTGGATAACGGGGCCTGTAAAGCCAAAAAGAAAACCAAGATTGCACGTAAAACCCTGGAGCCACTGTACCAGCAGGCCCTGCTGTTTGAAGAGAGCCCACAGGGGAAGATCCTGCAGGTAATAAATCCATGGAGCTGTACTGTGTGTGTTTGTGCATGCGTGTTTCCTTGGCCTAACATATCTCTCTCACCGTCCACAGGTAATAGTCTGGGGCGACTACGGGCGACTGGACCACAAATGCTTCATGGGAGTTGCACAGATCCTATTGGAGGAGCTGGACCTCTCTAGCACAGTGATTGGCTGGTACAAACTGTTTCCCCCTTCCTCATTGGTGGACCCTACATTAGCCTCGCTCACACGGCGGGCATCCCAGACATCCCTGGACAGCTCAGGACCAGCTAATATGCGCTCTTAGTGACCGCAACGCAACCACAACCCCAAATGGACCACAAATGACCAGAGTGCATGACCACATACCTAGGGCCAATTTCCCTTAGGGCAATAGAGCAAATCAGACAGAGAGAAAAAGAGATAAATAGAGAGAGAGAGAGAAAGGAAGGAAAGGAGATAGAGAACTAGCCAATCAGAGCTTACCTGGATTCTGACAATCACTTCCCATGCCTCCCTCCCTTCCCTTTTCCCACCTTTCTCTGGGCTGCTGGGGCTTTACTCCTGAGTCTCACCTCTTGTATTCGTCCTCCTCTCTGACATCTCCTTTCTTTGTCTCCTCTTTGTCCATTCCTCCTCTCCCGCCGTTGAGTGTGTAATGGCACGTGCTCCTGAGATAGAAGGGACTCATGCAGCCCATTCTGTTAGGTGGCACAAGGGATGTCAGCCCAGGCTTGGTGAAGCCAATCAGTGAAGAGGTTATTGTGAGGCCATAAAGAGCGTGCAGGAGACAAAGAAAAGATTGATGATGCCCAGCCGACAGTTGCCCCTCAAAATGTGTTTCAGCATTGATGCCGTCATGGCGTCACTACAGGTGTCTGTGAGGGTTGGCATGGTTGCACAATCTGTTAGGGAAGGGAGTCTGCACAGGTGGAAAAAACACTTGTCCGAAGATCAACGCAAGCACAAAAGCTTGATTACTTTTTTGGACAAGGATTTATTATGAAAGAGAAAGAAAAACAGAGGACAAATGATGGTTAGATATATTTTATTCTATTTGCCTAGAGTTCAGAAAGGTACCATGTGGTGCAGACTCCCTGTGTGTGTATTTGGTTTCGAGTGACGGTGGTCTGCAGACCTGCAGAGGTCTTGTCACACCCCCCTCTCGCCCCGCCCCCGCGAGCGAGGCAGGCGCAGCATGACTCGGGACCCCGGCCCAAGCTGCATGCATGCACATTTTGTTTTGTAAAACAAAAGCCAGACAAATTACTTTAAAAAAAAAGAGACTAAATGTGTGTTAGTTCCACATACTTTAGGCCAGCTTGTATGTTGCATGTACTTGTACAGTTTGCTCGTACTGAATATGAATACAAACAGAAAAGCCATCCGCCATCCAAGGGCGGACACCGGGGGAATAAGCTCCGCCCAGGCCACACCTCCAACTCTGGGTACGAATTTCCATATTAGGAAGTCTCCAAAAGCCTTTTTTATTTTCTTGTTCCTTTTGAGCCCTTTGGAGAGCAGTGCTGTATCATAGTACTGAGCAAACTGGAACCCCCTAGTTATCTGAGGATCTAGGTGCTTTAACAGTAGTCTATGACAGTGGGGCTAGAAACAGAGGTAGAGAATGTGTGTATAAAAAAAACAGAGCTTAATGTATATGAAGTAAAATGATGACTTGACAGAAATTATAAAGATATAGATATATGATTATCAAATGAGTGTATCTGACTACACGCATTACCTATGCGCACACACAGGTTGTAAATATGAGTCAGAGGGAGAAGTTTGACAATATTTACACACACACACACACAAACACAAACCGATCCAAACATTCCTGGTCCTATGGAAACAGATCAGAGCCCCATGCCCTGTGTTGCGAGAGACGCTGAGCGGTGCCCAACCACAAGAGGGAGCCAACAGGCCTTTCAGTTTCTCGAAATAGCAGCCAACACCAACATGACTATTTGCAACACACTCCATCTTGTTTCTTTAACCGCAACACTTTAATCCCCCTATTTTCTCATGGTTTGGACTGAACTTTAAAGCCAATGAAAATGTTGTTTGCTGACCTCTCAGTTGAACCTCTTGCGGTGCGGCCCACTGCCCTTTCCTTTGTCAGTATTACTCCATGATACTGATTGTTTACAGTCCATGGGTACCCCCTCAACACACCATATCTAGGGAAGAAGTATTCACTGCTACATTTCTTGTTTGTATAACAGATGTGGCTCTACTGATGTGTATGTTTTATATTCAAGAGTTCATTTTTATTATTTACAAATAAAAGACTGTGTGGAAGAAAAGGGTGAGAGAATTGACTCAAATGAATGTCAATACACGGGTATGCGATTTTGAAAACGACTAACTTATCTACTGCCAAATGGCTGCTGTACAGTACAAAGGAGCCGTAACACAGCCCGTGTTTTTAAGCTCCAACATATTAAGCAATTTAACAACTTTCCCTTCCCTTCCCTCTTAACACTGAATCCTAACCATAACCCTGAACGAAGGTAGGTGCTGCACATCAGTGGTGGGCTGATGTGGGTTGGCCTTCACAATGCCCACGACTTGAAAGCAGTTGCAATGCTACTACAGCCTTTGTTCAGCATCATTCTCTATCAACTCTTAGCGTTCATAACAATATAATTGATGCATGGCATAACTGCTTTAGGGAAGGTAATTGATTCACACACCTGAGCTGTTGGAATAATCTCCAGTCTCAGAATACACCTTCAAATGTGTTTATCTTCACTGGTATTGACAATAACAAACCCTTTCCAATACTCCCACTCAGTGGTAGCAGTGGACACTGCCTTAGGCCTACCTACACCATGAGTGCATTATTGTATGACTTGCATATTTTCAAAGACTGTGTTGGCCTATGGGGCAGCGCAGGGCACATGCGTGCAACGTGCACGCAAGTTGTAGCCTGTAATGTAAACTATAACCAATATTTGTTAGGCGTTTGCAAAGTATAGAATGTACATTCAATTCTGAAAGTGAAAGTTACGGACATTTCTCAGTAGCACAGAGTCAAGGCATATTCAGTGAAAATAAAAATGTGTCTATGCATCCACATGTAGGCCTGTCGACCGCAAATATATTTATACCTAGGCCTATAGGTGTACATTTGGTTAATTAACCTACAAACAATTCGTTTTGTATCTGAAAGGTTTTCCTGTTTTTTAAAGATAGATGCACATAGGCCTATGTGTTGCCAAGAGGCAGAGCAGAATTATTTTGGCGAAATGTTGTTTGTTGCGCCAGATGAATGTTTGTTGCGCCAGATGAAATTGTTAAGTGGGGGGATGTACGCTGTCCATGGTTCTGAAACGAACTGTTGCATAAGGCTAATGCAACAGTTAGGCCGAGTCCTAACAAGCCACTCTCCTTAAATAGTTGTAAGACACCATCCTGCAGTAACGTATTTATCTGTTATATCACTTTTTGATTGACATGAGGTTTCTCCTTCATAGCAGTTTACATTTTTCCTATACCAAATGTTCTCTACCCTATCTTTCCTTGCGCTCTGACCTTTTGCGTGCTACATAAATTGTTATTATAGACAACGTGCACATGCGCCTGCACATCACCCAAACAGATATCATGGGCAGTGGGCGGGCGGCTGTGCCTATAGGACGGATATTAAGAATCATGTCAGAAGGAATGCTATTGTTCGTCCCTGTTAATCATTTGAACAGCGCCGAGTTAAACTCTCTGGGAGTCCGTTAGATCACTAAAATAGACCGGTGTAACACCCGCCGAGTTAAACTCTCTGGGAGTCCGTTAGATCATTAAAATAGACCGGTGTAACACCCGCCGAGTTAAACTCTCTGGGAGTCCGTTAGATCATTAAAATAGACCGGTGTAACACCCGCCGAGTTAAACTCTCTGGGAGTCCGTTAGATCATTAAAATAGACCGGTGTAACACCCGCCGAGTTAAACTCTCTGGGAGTCCGTTAGATCATTAAAATAGACCGGTGTAACACCCGCCGAGTTAAACTCTCTGGGAGTCCGTTAGATCATTAAAATAGACCGGTGTAACACCCGCCGAGTCATTACTACACTACTCGCCGGTAAGAGACTTCCACTCACCCTAATCACAGTTTAATCAAATTAGATAGCGGGCTATGTATTGGCGTTTCTTCTATTTATATTCATTAAAAATACATGATTTATCACTAAGTTCTCTGAGGTTTGTCCCATTCATCTGTCTGAAGGTAATAAACGCCACGCAGGCTATAAGAGGACAAACAGTTGGAATTCATTTACTTTGACAGGGAGAGACAATC
Organism: Oncorhynchus tshawytscha; assembly: GCF_018296145.1. Taxonomy (NCBI): domain Eukaryota; kingdom Metazoa; phylum Chordata; class Actinopteri; order Salmoniformes; family Salmonidae; genus Oncorhynchus; species Oncorhynchus tshawytscha. The sequence goes on along the minus strand of NC_056429.1, from coordinate 60,735,057 downwards.
CACAGTTCCACTGTCTGGTGACATGCTTAGCCTATTTTGAGGACAGATTGTCAATAAAAAAAACGTGATTAATAGCATAATAATAATAATACTAATAATAGGCATAATAATAATAATAGTCTAATAATAATTATAATATACACAGAAATATAAATCAGCCTAGATAAATAAATCACGATCATGTAATAGAGCAGACTAATACATTGCACCTGCATGATCAGCCCTTTTGTGTGTCGAGCTTCACATAGCAAAACCGGATGTATTTATAGCTACAACGACAACATAGGCCTAACACAACACTAATAGAGGGGAGGTTTTGTTTCCCAAGAATGTGAGTTTTATCCGTTTGTCAAATAAGTATCGAAGATGGTTTTCATGTCTTTCAAAAACCGTAGCATAACTATGTATTGGTCTGACCTTTCAGGTCTAGCGAAAAAAAGAAAGAAAAACGGAACAATTTCGTAAATAAAACTGCGGATTATATGAGGATTTCCCTCCACATCAGTAAATTGACATTTCAATTCACTACTCATTTTTTTAGGAATACAAACATTGTAAACTGCAGGCCTAGCCTATTTCAAACATGTTTTCCAACTAGTCCTAATTTTTAAAATAGTAGTTGAAACAGGTGATGCAACATGTAGGCCTGTAGACATTTTCATGAACATTTTCTCCAATTCTCCATTTGAAGTTGCCGTGTTCGTTGTTCTGTTACATTGGCCTGCTTAACCTTGTTTAGAAATAATCTTACTCCCATGATTATACATTCTATTTCAATCGATGTATTTGTTCCTGTAGATGGAGTAGACGTAGGCTAAAGAGGAGGAGTTGAGCATCAACATTGGAATTTCGATAGATCTCAAATTGCTCCTAGCAAAGGACTCTAACTTGGATAAAGACCTACCAATGTTCAAAGTCTTCATAGGACAAGTCTCCCACGGGGAGTAAACCAGGAAATTGTCTATGGTGTAGAATATTGTAGTATGCTGCCAATTACAAGTGGGAGCTCTTGGACTGGACTGACCATGCAGCTGTGATTTATTGATTGTTGACGCTAGAGGGCGTCTGAGTCCATGATTGTGGAAGTCATGCCAATGCCATGGCCGCCTCAAAGCGAGTCAAAACTGACAAATGGCATAGTCTGTGTCTAGATAAGTTTCAAGGAGTGAATATATTATGCCTACCGTGTGGGCTATCACTTACGTTTATGTTTGTGAATATATGAATACTGGTAGGCTTTGGCTTGTTATTTATTACTTAGATGACCCTAAAAGTTGGTTATGAGAAACGTATGATTTTATTTTAGGCCTATGATAAACCCTTGAACATACAGAATTCCATGAAAAATTCAAATTTTGAAAGTACAACAAACAATAGGCGTTAGTAGCCTATAAAGGAAACCTCGTGCGCTAAACTTTTAAAGAGACTGGGATTGCGATGTGGAGCCCACGTTTGAACATTTGTGTCCGGGGTATCATAAGTCAGAATGCCAAGGGTGTGCGCTTCGCTCTTGGTTAAACGTCCGTCATGGTATTTCAGTTCTACGCAACTAACATTATTGCACTGACATAGGAGGCAGGCCTCCGTTCAACAGATAAATAAACGGTTGATGTCCCATGTGGATCATCTCGGCCTCCCCATTTATCATCATAACAAGCGTTCAGTGTAAAATTAACACCGAATTATTAACTACTACAGCCATAAACATGGTCATGCATTACGCCGAGATTGTCGCAGATTTCTGGGTGGTATCCGTAGCCCGTCCGAGGGAGATGGGCGTTTGTGGTATAGGAAACCTGTCCGTTTCCATTAACGCCCGAGTTATGTCATTAATTTGACGAGTTTTGCGCCTGTGTGTGGTTTGTGTGATGGTACGCACGGATGTTGCAAAACATTTATTTTTTTTACACACAAACACACACATACACACACTGGGAGGGAGAAGGAGAGAATGGGAGCTCAGGGTGATTATTTGGCCTATAGCCGCATAATCCTTCAGATTTGATCTAATACCTGCCGAAGCCTGGGCGGCATGCGCGCCCATCTCTCGGTGTGATAATGCCACATTGTGAAATCTAGTCATTAATATTAATTGTAAAGCTGGGAATCATGCCTCGACCAGCAGAGCTTGATATTCTTCGGACAAGGTAAGGCTCGGATTTTGAGCTAATTCCCTGCTTTTCTCTCTGATTTGTAAAGAGAAACTTCCATCCTCTTTGCTGGGAGAGGACAATGCTGAAATAGAGAGAGCAAGATAGAGATAGAGACAGGGGGAAGGAGGGGGGGGGTGTATTTTGGCTGAAATGTTCCTTTTGAGGTACCCCGGCCAGAATGCCCTCTCCTCTACATCTGACCGCGCGTGGAGCCCTGTGTGCGTAAAGACCCACCACAAACACATTGAAGTGGGTTGTGAGTGTTTTCCTGGCGCATCGCTCATGGGATCACTTTTTGGGGGGCTCTTATCAAAGTGAAACAACTTAATTGTTAGTTGTTTTTTAGACATACAGTTATTATTATCCTGGACTGAAAACGAGTGAACTAACTCCAGTACAGAGCCAGAAGTAATCTTAGGTATTTTACTCTGAATCACTTGTAGACCCATATTGTTTTTATTATTGGTGATACAATGTATGTAAAACAACCCCCAAACATCTATGCATAACCTATTTGTGTAGGCCTGCATGCACTTCTCACGATTAATTTTCTACAGATTTGCCAAAATGTGCTTGTAGATATGCCCTCTGATGTCATAACTCCAACGTTTAAAGACAAGGCTGTATAATGCACTGCATATCAGTGCTACAGGCGTCACTACAGACATTGGTTCGATCCCGGGTTATATCACAAACTTCCTTGATCGGGAGTTCCGTAGGGCGACGCACAATTGGCCCAGCGTCCTCCGGGTTAGGGGAGGGTTTTGCCGGGGTAGGCTGTCATTCTAAATAGGAATTTGTTGACTTGTCTAAAGGTTAAAAATATATATATATATCCTTCATAGCAGAAGCGGTTGGATAGTCCAAGAAAAATGGGTAGAGTGAAGCATGAAGAGACACAGAGAATGTGTTGTGTATATTGAGCACTGATTTATTGCGCGAACCTCTGGTCATTTCCATATATTGAAATGTGCCCGAGAGCCCAATCACTCAATTTCTTCGGGGCTCCCGCACGTGGAGAGTAGGCTATGCATGCACATGATTTTGAGTTTTTTTTCATAACATATTATTCGTTTGCATTAGGTTAGGCTAAAATACAAAAATGGAGTGTTCTGTATTTCTCTTTTTGATTAAAATAGATTGAGATCACTGGTCAATAGCCATTATTTATTATGAATTCACTTCAAACACAGGTCTACGAAAACTTATAGTAAATGAACATGGTAACCCTCCTCTGTCTGTCTGTCTGTCTGTCTGTCTGTCTGTCTGTCTGTCTGTCTGTCTGTCTGTCTGTCTGTCTGTCTGTCTGTCTGTCTGTCTGTCTGTCTGTCTGTCTGTCTGTCTGTCTGTCTGTCTGTTTTGTCTGTCTCACTCACACACACACACACACACACACACACACACACACACACACACACACACACACACACACACACATGTCAGTCCATGCATCCATGCAGTGTGGTGCTACATGGATATCTCTAATGCATTAACACCGCCTGACTGATTTATGACGGAATTGAGCACGGTATTTGCATATTGAGATTATCGCGGCCTGGGCTCCCTCCTGCACGAGTCGTAGCGCTCTTTGGCTTTGATCAATGTCCGCCTTGAGTGAGCAGGGTAGGGGTGGGGAGAGGGGGTTAGGGTGAGAAAAAATGAAAAACATTCTTTGTGGCAAACAGATGGAGTGGGGTGTAGGGAGAGGTCAAGGTCAGCGCTCTGTGTCTTAGAATATGGATGTATAAAGCGAGGGCCCCACAAGAGCTTTTACGCATACCGACAGTAGCCTAGACTCCTCAACAGTTTACAAACGCGTTGTCCATGAAATACTATAATTACTTATACAGTAGGCCTATAAAGTGGCGTTAGTTTTTTTTTATTGTGGCAGTTTGGGGTGGGAATCGATATGAATCCAAATTGTTAGCAACAACAACAACAAAAAACATTAGCGTGTTCATCTTTTCAACTTGTTTACACCTTTATGATGCTGTTCTTCAACGCTTTTGTGGGAAATGTCTCTACAAATCTGCATTTCAACCATTGGGATGCTATATGGTGGGCGGTCCACACTAAGATAAGAATCAATGTGAAGCCTATGAGTGAAGGATATCAGTGAATCCTACCAAGTCGAAGAGGCCGTGGTGACCGGCTGTGACTATATAGTAACATAACAGGCTGCTTCATGAATGATCCCGATGATATTCATTTCCCTATTTTATATCGATATGTATTCACTGAAAACTGTAGGATACACAATCGTAGTTAAGGCCACAAGTGAATTTCCTTGTAACTTTGTTTATTTTAACCATGCTCTTAAAGCCTGATCTTAAATGCATGCCAGTGTCCTCAAATAATTACAGCGACATTCAAGGTAAGTCTATCAAGGGAATTAAAAGTGTGTCCCAACAGTATTAAGTCCTATATACGCCAGTGTAGGGACACAACCAACACATCCACTTGATTTAGGTCAATGGTACATTGTGATTAGCCCACCTTGTGGATCAGGCAATCATGTCCCGCTATATGCAAGACTGAGACAATTGGAACTGGCTAAATATCAGCCATAAATTCACAGAATAAAACATATCTTCATTTTAAAACTCCTTAGGATAAATGGCCAAGATTTGATTAGTTTAAATGGCAAACTATTGCATTAAGTATCCAACTGTTTAAAACGGTTATTTAGACATTAAATTCTCAATTTATAGCTGTTCCTTTTTTGATATTTACTTTCGATTACTATTACAATTCTGGCCGTTCCAGAACAAGTCTCAAAGAGGCTGCATTGTGCGTAATTGGACGAAAATGACTCCAAACATACGTTGAGAACTGCATTTAAAGGTATCAATGGCGAATCTTTAAATTGGGGACCGTGGAAAAATGAGATTGTTCTTTAACAGTCACAGATAATTCCTCTCATCTCTTCCGCGCTCTCAGCACTATATAGGGGAAATCTGGAATGGTCGCTGGTCAATTATGTACAAATCAGAAAAGTGGAGAATTTGCATATTTACAAATAATTGTTACAATTGGTATTGCATGTTTTTAAGTCCTTATTGCTTGCGTAAAAATACATGTGTGGAGGGTCCACCAATTCTGATGGTGAGAGACGGTTTTTGTATTCCTTGCGTGTACACGAAAAAGACAATTCGACCGAGCAGCCTTGGGTCTGTATAAAATACAACTCCAATGTGCTGTAATATTGTTATTGCCAAAGGCTATATAACAATTGAACATAGGATTTGTATCTGCTGCGTCCATGCTGTCGTTCAACGGAATTAGGAAACGTCTGTAGCCTCTTTTATCAGCGCCTGAACTTTGACGCCCCGTCACAACACAGCCTGTAAGCTTAGCCTTCAGTCCTCCCATATGCACCACAGCACACCAGGCGCCTCGTCCGCGCGCAACGAACAACTAGTCGCAACCTGTAAAATATTTCACTCACTGGTTATACATGATTTTTTCGTCGACGTTGAACGTAGCACCTCCACCACTCCGGGTCGTGTCTCTCTCTCTCGCTCTCTTTATATTTGTTTTTCTCTCCGTCCTATAATGCTCTGTGTCCCAGGTCCGTGTGTGCAGCACTTGCCTGGCGCGCGGTTCTTCACTCCTGTCCTGTGCTTATGCTTCAGTCGCTGTCTAGTCACACTTCAGCTATAGCTCGCTATAGTCTGTTTCTCTCCTTTCCTCCACCCTCCCCGCGCACAGCCCCATCTTGTCATTGCATTTTTTATTTGCATGATGTCTTCTTATGGTGTCGTTATTTAGTCTGCACGGGCGGTGTTTAGCTCGTTTTATATTACCAAACCCCCATTATGTGAGTATTTACACCCCCTCCCCCAACCACCGGTCCAACCTGAAACACATCTGAAACTTATTACCCTACAAAGGCGTTTATGGGCATACTCCCACGTTCTGTTCGTCAAGGAGTTTGGATTGCACAGAAAGCATATAGTCTCAAAGTTGTACCCTATAGTGCCCGCTAACCTTGCCCACTGAGCCCAAAACCCAACTCTGTATTCATACATCGGTATAGAACGGATTGGACACCTCTCTTGTTTCCACGACTTAAAACATGTTTGGTCCCGGGATGGTTCTCTGTACCTGCGCTCGCGCTTAAGGTTCAAACCCTGTGCCCTCTTTCCAGAACCTGTCTGTCCTGTTCATGCAACCCGATATTTACGCTCCGTTTCGTTCGTTTCAATAGCACTTTGCCCTTATCCTTTTTCTCCTATTCTACACACACACACACACACACACACACACACACACACACACACACACACACACACACACACACACACACACACACACACACAGACACACACACACACACACACACACACACACACACACACACGCACACACACACACACACACACACACACACACACACACACACACACACACACACACAGAGTGTGACTAGAAATGTTTCTCTTTCTACCACATGGCTAATGTTTACATACTGCTTTACTCAACCCATGTGTATATACTTTATTCTATGCTACTGTATTTTAGTCAATGCTACTCCGATCTAGTATTTATATATTTCTTAATTCCATTATTTAATTTTAGATTCGTGTGTATTGTTGTGAATTGTTTTATATACTACTGCACTGTTAGATACTACTGCACTGTCGGGGCTAGGAACACAAGCATTTCGCTACACCCGCAATAACATCTGCTAAATATGTGAATGTGACCAATACAATACATTTTGATTTGATTTGATTTGATGGCTCCACAATGTCCACCACTGCGACTTCATCTGTTAAACGTCTCTCCGTGTTTCTCTCTCTCTCTCTTTTTCTCTTTCCCTCCCCGCATGCAGCATATGTCCGGCCCCCTCCGAGCTCCTGTCCATTGGCTTTTCTTGCTGTTTTCCTTCGTCCCCCCCCGCCTCTCACACACACAGTGCACATTGCTTTCATTAGACATCCCTCTCTCTCTCTCTCCCTTGCGATCACACACTACCTCCCCCAAATGCCGCTTGTCCGGCCCCCTGATCTCTCTGTCCATTGGCTTCTCCGGGTCTATTTTTCATGTCCAGCCCCTAATGAGTGTCCATTGGTTTTGTTATTTCCCTTCCCTCCTCCCACTTTGCCGCTTCGCCCTGCCCATGTTTTGTATGTCTGTGTCCATCCATCTCCTGACGTTCAAGTTCGCAGAAACGTCACGTCCGCACTTGAACTTGCAGCTCAGGGGGGCTTTTGCCATTTTCCATCTCTCTCTCGCTCTATTTTCAAAAAAGCCATGACGGCGATCCCACTATACATCTTCCCTGCGCCATCGTTGTATTATTTCTAATTTATTTTGGATATCAAAGGCATTGATGAAGATATTTTCTCTGGAGTCTCCCTTCTAACCCGGCTCTCCCGATGTGAACCGAGCTGAACGCCGCCACCAGCCACCATGTCTCGCCGCAAGCAAGGCAAACCCCAACACTTAAGCAAAAGGGATTTTTCGCGTAAGTACACCTACATTGTCATTTCTGCTTTTACCACACTCCTTTCTACCCAGCCCAATACCGGTTCCATTCAGAAAAGCGGAAAATGGGTTACCAGGAGCGTGATTCTCATGGGCACTTTGGACACTGGACAGCACGGACCCGCAGTCAAGTGGACTTCACCGTGAAAGCCTGGCGATAATCTACCTGGGTAAAATACCTATGCGCGCAAAGCATATCCCACCCAAAGCTGAAAGAGAAAAGTTTGATCCAGCTTTCATCTCTGAGAAAAATCGGAGAAGTTTGCAGCGAGAATGGAATTACATTCATACGCACTGCACTGGCTTTAGTGCCCCGGTTGCCTCAGCCACTAAAGTGCATAGGCTACGTTAAGGTACGCGGAGCCTATGAGTTTAGCCTTTTCTTTAAGCGGAGTTATGTAGAATATCGCACGGAATTTCCGGTATCGGTGCCTGTCTTGGATCGTGGCAGGTTTCCCCCCTCTCGTGCTATTTTTGGAAGGTTTTCAAAAAACTAGAAGTGGATTTTGATTTGGAAAAATCTCGTGTCCGGCTGTTTACAGGCACCGCGTGCATGCGCGTGTAGCTCATCTGCCAACAGAGTCGAAATAGATGTCAATAACGGCCTATTTGTACCCTGCTTGTCCAAATATCCTTATCAAATGGATTGTAGTGTTTAGCCTACATTGATTCTGTAAGGTGTTCTGGTATAGTGGCAGGAATTATAGGCTATACTTCTCAAGTAGCCTAGTAAAAATTGGGTGCTTTTGTAAAGAGCAACAGGAGCCACGCTTTTTATATTTTATTTTTTTCTTCCAGCTTTTTACAAACCCATATTTGGAGCCATTTGTTTTAGTTTATCATGCAGTTCATAACCCGAAGGTAAGATAATACCAGAATAACACTGTCATGTTATTTAGAAGGTAATAACAATGTAACGAACATTTTTAATAATGACACTTTTTTTTAAGTTGAACTATTCTTATGGAAAACTCCATTACGCGCACATGTATTTTGATATGGAGCCTTTGTTCGTTGATTTCGTTTGAAAACATCACCACCATGTTTACAGTGTTTACAAGCAGCAGGCAGCTATATGCGTTTGAAAACTAGAAGAATGGCCAAGGTAGCCAGCCCAATGACCGATGTTGCTACACGGTGTATGCGTCTTTACAACCCTTCCTTCAGTAGCACTCGAATGGTGTTATATGCGATAACATGCCCTACACAGACCCACGTTGTTGTAACATTGTATTGTATCGTGCGGCATTACTAGGTTTCCGCATTTAGTCGAGTGGCCACATAGCCATATATCTGGGTCTCAATGCAACCAGGGGGCATACAGACCAGCTGCATGGCCAGACTTTTGTTCCTGTCGGAATTTCGTCGCTAGGAGGCAGACGACGATCAGAAACTGGATGTGAACTTGAACCTGATCAATTTCACCGCCATCTCAATCTACATATTTGATGATATGTTTAGAATACAGGGAAACGCATAAGGTATACGGCCCCCGTGTCCTATTTACTCTCCAGGTTCGAATCCACCGTTTTTGTTTCCCTACAGGGCTATAGAAGTTAAACAAATGTCATTACAAATGTCAACATTCTGCAGGCCTATATCTTGTTAAATCTAAAGGCACAAATCTCTATAGATTCAGACCTATTTTTATACCATTGGAAAGGGTAGAGGACGTCCTATTTTACAATGAAAATACATGTATTTAAGGTGAAATGAATATAAAACACGTCTTCATATGAAAGGTAGGCCGAAGTTTATGATGGATCTTAAAATGAAGGTTCGAATTTTAGCTTTTTGAGCAAATGTTCAGTAATAGGACGAACAGGCTTATGCCCAAATTATATATTTGTCCATATTTCCTTCATATAAGGAAGGCGATCAGTAGTGTTAATGGTAAACTAATCAGACCCCTTGAAATGTAATGGAATTTACAGAAGTCGGAGAAGAGATATGCTACTAATGTTTTACCAGCTTTTATTCTTATGGGCTGTGCGTCAAAAACAACACACCTCGTTTTTTTCTGATTGAGCAGAAATTACAGTTGTTTTAATATCATGCAGAATGAAATTCGCTTCAAATGCATTCATTAATTTATTTTCATATAGCCTGTTAGAAAACAATTGTTCCACAACAGTTTTCATCTTCTTTTTATTGATTTGCCACGCTACATTGAATTAGTGACGAATCATGTTTATCCCACACATTTAATAGGAATACAATATAATTTGTCTCAGTGTTGCTGCTCTGATGCAGCCTAAGTTTGTGCTAACCTGATATTGATAGCATCACATTTAGTCTAGGAGGGGAAATGTAGTGTGGAAGTGCTATTATGCACAATTTGTAAATGTTCAAAAATATTATGTCCAGGCTCTGTTTCTCTTTCCTTTCAATTTCATTAGAAGCAGCTCAATGTAGTCGGCTAGATATGGTGCTAAGTACGTGCAAATGACCATGAAACAAAAACAAATATGCAATCAAATGATATCGTCATGAAAAAAGGTGTTAGACTTTGGGATTACATTTGTTGTTTGTCCATTTTTTTAATGAAAACCAACAATGCATTATGCAACTCTAAAATCTACTCTCAGTTCAAGTTTAAGGTGGGGGCTTAGTCTGCTTTCATTTGATTTTATCCAGTGAATTTAATGCCCAGGGTTGTTGTATAACCCTGGCCGTTCTGGTGGTTGACCTGACGTTAAATTAAAGGTAGTAACCGGCCGCCAGAATTTATCACATGTTATCTCTATGTCCCAGTTCGCTCGCAGATGTCATGTAGGATTGCTCGTTCAAATCATATTTCCTCTCGCGCGCTGGGAGCTACTCTACATTCCCCTCTCTCTCTCTCCCTCTTTCGCTCTCTCTCTCTTTCTCTCTCTCTCTCTCTCTCTCTCTCTCTCTCTCTCTCTCTCTCTCTGACACACACTATTTCCCTCTATTTATTCTCTATCTGTCTCTAGGTTGGGCGGAAATACATTTAACCTCAGTTCACAGGATGCTATCTCTTTTATCAAACATTCCTTCCAATCATCAGCCACTACAAATTAAAATCTATTTTTTGATTCTCAGTGGTTTTAGGTTAATTAAAATGTGAAATTGGCAGCTTAGTAAAGAAGGTCAAGATGCTTACCCATTAAGAAGCTAAAGGAGAGCTACTCTCACCTTAGAGCGAAAGATTTCAAACACCATGAGCCGCTCAATAGTAGGCTACCGAGACTCCTGTTAAACCTCCCTCTGTGGTAAAATATCTCATTCACACAGCTCGTCGTCCGTGTACAACAAGACCGACACTCCCTGTGTGACAAAATCAACTTTAAAACGAGTTAAGCGTTAACCCCGGGTTCCATGGGGAGGAATGTACTTGAACGGTTCCTTTTGGCCTATTTCCGTATGTAAAAGTGGTTACCTAGAAACTGTAAGTCACACACATGTAAAGAGTCTAGGATAGTGTTTTTTAAATGATTTCGACACACTGAGGCTGCTTGTCTTCTCTGCACATATGTCGGACACGTTTGTAAATTTCCACATAATGAATTGAAAGTCCTATGAACTATTATTCTTCATCACCCAAGAATAGCCAACACTTTTGAATATGAAAAACACATTTTAGAAAAACATATTAGAATAACTTTTTATTTTTTCCCTTTAGTATGTTGAGTTATCCAACTGTCTCTGTCCCACTGAGCTTTTGATTTCTACAGATCTATAAGACAGTCCTTAAATTATCCCATCTATTATCCATCAGACTAAGGCTTCATTTCTCACAGCTCTATGTTTCTACAATCGCAAAGAACATTTCTTATCCATTACAACTCCCAGCTTTAATTACACGCCTTTCTCAGTTGTTGTTGCATTCATTTCAATGGATGTAGAAGTGGTGAGAGTGTGAAGTTGACAGACTTATGAGTGTGAAGTGGAGCTGTCTGTCTAATGCCAATCTCACAGAGAGTTAGTCACCCTTCTTGCTCTGCAACACCGCCCAGACATGACTTCTACTACTACTACTACTGGGGGTGTAGTCTGACGACTACTACTAGTCTAGGCAGAATGGTGAGAGAGAAAAAGCCAAAGCATGTGACCATTGTTTCGCACTGTTATTGATGCTGCTCAATTGAACACACCACCTCTGATTTCTCGTCTCTCTCTCTCTCTCTCCCTCCCTCCCTCCCTCCCTCCCTCCCTCCCTCCCTCCCTCCCTCCCTCCCTCCCTCCCTCCCTCCCTCCCTCCCTCCCTCCCTCCCTCCCTCCCTCCCTCTGTCTCTCACTCGTTCCCGGGTTACAGCCGAGCCCCTGTCTGCCGTCGCCTCGGAGGAGCTCTCGTCGGAACGCTGCTCGGAACGTTCAGACCGCTCGGAGAATGGCACGGGCACACTACGGATGGCCGTGGCGACAGAGCAGGATCTGTTGACCTGTGGTCAGTGCCAGGCCACCTTCCCCCTGGGGGACATCCTGCTCTTCATCGAGCACAAGAGGAAGAGATGCCACGGACCCCCCTGTCTGGCCAGGGGCCTGGACAAGCCCCCGTCGCCTACGCCCGGCCTGGCTCTCACCCCTTCGCCCTTCCCGGCCTCTCTCCGCAGGCGCCCTGTGGAGGTGGGCGTCCAAGCCACACCGGGGGGCGATGACGACCGCCTCTCGTTGCCCAGAGGGATCTGCCCCAAGCAGGAACACATCCCAGGTAACCACCATTCCCCACACCAAGTTGTCTTTAACCAAGCAATAGGAGTTGTGTTTCAAATGCAGTGTCTTTATTGGCATGGGTGAACGCGGGTAAGCGTGTGTGCACCGTAAAGTAGGCGTCCATGGGGGTGCATTTACGTTTTGAAGTGTCACAAATGGCAATTATATGCAGGGACATGGGAATGTGTATGTCCCTTGTGGGTGTGTTTATGTTGAGGGTTCGGGGGGGGTTGTATTAAAACGTTGATGCACTTCAGAATGTGTCGTGCAGTGTAGTGAGTGTGGGCGTAGACCGGGTACAGCAGAGGTCACATATTGGGCACACATGTTCCCTTTCACTGTAGGATTTGTAGTCCTAAGAGACCCAGGGAGAAAACCACTGCCGTGATTGCGTCAGCTGTTGGCCCTCGTTTAAGTGATACATCTGATTGGCCAGGACTAATAGGCTAGGGGCGGGGTCTGTTCTGGCTAACCACAACTGTAAAATGTCACAGGGAAGCCCAAGAGAATAGGAATCATCTTATGATTTGATTTATGGATCGTTAGCTCATCCATGTCTCCGATCGCCTGGTTCTCACTGGCTGGTGTTCTTAATTAGAGACACATACGTATGACAGTGCTGCTGATCTCTAGCTCTGTGTGTGTATGTGTGTGTGCGTGTTTGTGTGTGTGTCAGCCTGTGGAGGGGAAACGGTTAACTTGGCACTGCAGTTGTCCTCAGATCCATTGAGTTGACAGAGAGAGGAATGGGGGGAAGGTTGGTTTTCCACAGTAATCAAATATAGCCCAATGGCAAAGTGACACTGGTAACCTTGAGTTAGTGGCCATTTTGCGATGGCCTAAAAAAGCAGGGCACAGGGTGGGTGCGCTGGCTGGTACCTAGCGGACTCAACCCACCCACCATGCAGGGAAACAAAGGTTTGGGATTTGAAGAGTTTATTTGTGTAATTACACAGTTCTGCAGTGTGTATATACCTGTAGGAGGGCATACACAGATGCTGTGATGTGTGTGTGTTTGTCTCTCTCTCTTTCTGTGTGTGTGTGTGTCCACTGTTGCTTTGCGATATGTCTTCATGCCTTTTCAGGGTGTGTGTTCCCAGTTTCCTCATGTAGGCTACAGTTTTACAGTGTGTTTCACTCCATGTGTGTGTGTATGCTTCTGTTTTTGTGTCATGTGTGGGTATGTGTCCTGTTGTGGCTGGAGAATGTGCAGTATGTGTGCCCTCTTGCATGCATGGTGTGTGTCCGGGTCTCTGTGAGAAATGCTGCTGTGGCTCTCTCACAGTGGTCTCTTCCTTACCACATCTTACATTGGTAAACAGAGACATGCTTACTCTCGCTCACTCTTAGTTCTCCTTTTACCCTATAACTCTATTTTCCCTTCTCATCTCCCTAACTCTCTCTTATTCTCTCCACCATTTATTTTCCACTTCTCTCGTCTCTCTCTGTCTCTCTCTGTCTCTGTCTCTCTGTCTCTGTCTCTCTCTGTCTCTGTCTCTCTGTCTCTGTCTCACTCTCTCTCTGTCTCACTCTCTCCCCTCTCCCCCTCTCTCTCTGTCTCACTCTCTCTCCCTCTCCCCCCTCTCGCTCTCAATCTCTCTCTCTCTCTCTCTCCCTCTCTCTCTGTCTCTGTCTCTCTGTCTCTCACTCTCTCTCTCTCCCTCCCTCTTTCTTTCTTTTTCACTCTCTCCCTATCTGTGCAGTATAACAGAGGGGAGCGAAGTGTACATTTGGTTATTTTGCCTTGCAGAGGGAGAGTCGTTTTTTTCTCTCACCTGTGTGTGTGTGTGTGTATTCTAGTAATTGCCGTTGTATAGAAATGCAGGGTAGTGACTGTGTTTCTCTTTCATGCCACCTCTTGCCATCTGGCTACTCTCTGATTGCCTCTAGAGATCCTAGTTTCAGGAAATGGATCTGGCCCAGATCATCCTCATCAACAATAATTTAGATCTGACCTTTGATCCTTTCATTTTGGATCTGTGATTGGGTGCATGATTTTTGGTTTAGACTCCAGAAAGGCCTGTTTCTGTTTTAAGTTGGGTGGAGAGAAATGTTGTGTAACGTGAACCTTACTGTGTGTGTGTGTTGTGTGTGCTGTGTGTGTGTGCTGTGTGTGCTATGTGTGTGTGCTGTGTGTGTGTGCTGTGTGTCAGTTTTACCGGGTTCTCTAAGCTCATTGTCTTTACAAGCTTCAGTTCAGTCTTAATGGATCGGCAACTCTAACCAAGTTTGTGTCTCGACTCGTGTGTGTTTGTGGTTGCGTGTGTGCGTGTCAGCTTACCCCTTTTGTTTCTAAAGATTTCGCTGCAATTTCAGCACAAATTTTCATAGCCATTTAGGCACGCTGACTATGAAACACACACGCACACACACACAGAGGCACATACACGGTCTCAGACAGCAGCTAAACTGGGTTATTAGACTTATTTGCATCACAATGTAACAGGCGAGACACGTCTGGTTGGGTCCATGGCATTACGCGTGGATGTCATGTTTTAGAAACATTTGGTGGAACAATGTATTTTTTTTTGTTACAATTTTTTATAACTGTTACTATTATTATATTAATCAATTGCTATTCAAATTTTTCAATAGTCATTTTGGTTGTTCTTTGTTAGTTGTTTTTTGCGTTGTCGCTCGGACATGAATATTTATCACGGTTTATTATTGCATTGGTAGGTGTGGTAGTTGGAAGTTTGTTATTGGTATGTACCTTATTAAGAAAATATGGAGCATTGCTCTTGTGGTGTACTACCCTTAGTTACTCATCCAACAGCTCTGTTTGAAAAGACTGGAGGCGGTACCTGTCGAGGAGTGTGTGCTCCATGTGGATTATTGTCCTCGATAAGCTTTGCGCTCCGGCATGATGTGTGTGTGTGTGTGGCACACTGAGGCCATTTTTAATACGACCACACTAGGCTGAGATCTTTGACTCTCTTTAGTCTATTAATCCTAAACTGGGATTAAAAATAGGATTAAAAATTCCTGAATGCCATCTCATCCTCAAACGGAAGTTTTAATCAATTGTGCTGTTTCTGTGTGTTCTGTGTGTACAACACTGATTGTGCCATGTATAATGTCATGGTATTAAGGCATGAATGATTGTGCAACACTGAAATAAATCATTCTTCATGACAATATGACATACAAAGCACATGAGCCCTGGTATTACAAAGACAACACTGTCCCCATGGTTTTCTCCGGCTCTATATATTCCTATCTAATCTATATGGTCTGATTTTAAAATTCTCGGCATATTATTGTGTTGTTGACCAGAAACCGTGGATAGATGGCAGCATTCGCGCAAAACTGAACGTGCGAAACATTTAACCATGGCAAGGTGACTGGGAATATGGTTGAATAAAAACAGTGTAGTTATTCCCTCCGTAAGGCAATCAAACAGGCAAAACGTCAGTACAGAGACAAAGTGGAGTCGCAATTCAACGGCTCAGACACGAGACGTATGTGGCAGGGTCTACAGACAATCACAGACTTCAAAAGGGAAAAGCAGTCATGTCCGGACAAGCTAAACACCTTCTTCGCCTGCTTTGAGGATAACACAGTGCCACCGACGCGGCCCTCTACCAACGACTGTGGGCTCTCTTTGGCTGACGTGAGTAAGACATTTAAATGTGTTAACCCTCGCAAGGCTGCAGGCCCAGACGATACCCCTAGCCGCATCTTCAGAGCATGCGCAGACCTGCTGGCTGGTGTGTTTACGAACATATTCAATCTCTCCCTATCCCAGTCTGCTGTCCCCATTTGCTTCAAGATGTCCAACATTGTTCCTGTACCCAAGAAAGAAAAGGTAACTGAACCATTGCACTAACTAAGTGCTTTGAGAGGCTATTTAAGGATCATATCACCTCTACCGTATCTGACACCCTAGACCCACTTCCATTTGTTTACCGCCCCAATAGATCCACAGATGATGCAATCGCCATTGCACTGCACACTGCCCTATCCCATCTGGAAAATAAGAATACCTATTCAAGAATTCTGTTCATTGACTATAGCTCAGCCATCAGCACCATAGTACCCTCCAAGCTCTTCATTAAGTTTGAGGCCCTGGGTCTGAACCCAGCCTTGTGCAACTGGGTCCTGGCCCCCAAGTGTTGAAGGTACGAAACAACACCTCCACTTCGCAGATCCTTAACACAGGGGCCCCACAAGGGTGCATGCTCAGCCCCCTCCTGTACTCCCTGTTCACCCATGACTGCATGGCCACGCACGCCACCAACTCATTCATCAAGTTTGCAGACGACACAACAGTAGTAGGCCTGATTACCAACAATGACAAGACAGCCTACAGGGAAGTGAGGGCCCTGGGAGAGGTAGTGCCAGGAAAATAACCTCTCATTCAACGTCAACAAAACAAAGGAGAAGATCGTGGACTTCAGGAAACAGCAGAGGGAGCACCCAACTGTCCACATCAACGGGATCGCAGTGGAGAAAGTGGAAAGCTTCAGGTTCCTTGGTGTACAAATCACTGACGATCTGAAACGGTCCACCCTCACAGACAGTGTGGTGAAGAAGGCGCAACAGTGCCTCTTCAATGTCAAGAGACTGAAAAAATGTGTCTTGGCCCCAAAAACACTCACAAACCTTTACAGATGTACAATTGACCACATCCTGTTGGGCTGTATGATCTTCAAGGACATCAACTAATCCGAGCCACTGCCTGTTCACCCCGTTATCATCCAGAAGGCAATGTCAGCACAGGTGCATCAAAGTTGGGGCCGAGAGACTGAAAAAACAGTTTCTATCTCAAGGCTATCAGACTGTTAAATAGCCATAACTAGCTGGTTTCTACCCGGTTACGCAACCCTGCACCTTAGAGGCTGCTGCACTATATACATAGACTTGGAATCACTTGCCACTTTAATAATGGAACATTAGTCACTTTAATCATGTTTAAATAATGTTTACATACTGCTTTATTCATCTCATGTATATACTGTATTCTATTCTACAGCATTTTAGTCAATGCCACTCTCAATCTGATATTTAAATATTTCTTAATCCCATTCTTTAAATTGTTGATTTGTGTGTATTGTTACATATTACTGCACTGTTGGAGCTATGAACATAAGCACTTAACTACACCCGCAATAACGTCTGCTAAATATGTGAATGTGACCAATAACATTTGATTTAATTTGATTTTGATGCTACGGCTAAGCTAAAGCTAGGCTAGCACGGCTACCCACTCACAGCCCACCTCAATGCACATAAGTGGTTTTTAAATGTCCCTTTATTTTCTGGCTTAATTTCAGAGTCTCTCTCACCCTCTCTCCTTTGCTTCTACTTCTCCAGCTTTCAACCTTCTCTCTCTCTCTCTCTCTCTCTCTCTCTCTCTCTCTCTCTCTCTCTCTCTCTCTCTCTCTCTCTCTCTCTCTCTCTCTATATATATATATATATATATATATATATATATATATATATATATATATATATGCCGTGAATATATATATTGAATCAATTACAGTGTGTGTTGGTGTGAGTGCATGTGTGTATGTATGTGTGTGCATCATATGTGAAAATGCGTGTGTGTCTGTGCAGTCCAGGTGCCGCCTGGCACACGAGCCAGTTGCAGTCTCCGGTGCCAAAACGCCATGCTCTGTGCGTGTGAGAACAAAGCATCAGAATCACCCCTCCATTTTGCCGTCTCATCTATCTCTGTCTAAATCCCCCACCACTTCATACACCACTGTCTGTCACGACACCAGGGATCATCAAAGTGTCATTTGGTTTTGCTGGGAGGGTGTGAGGAAACATACTCTCATGCTGAAGTAGAAGGCGCATTTCTCTGCTTGTCTTTCCTAGGCCAGTCTGTTAGCATTTGTGTGGGAGGTCATTTATTGCACATACGATATTATGGAGCAGCTCTTTGTGGCGTTGAGAGAGGGGATGATCGGCCAAGGACAATGTCTACCTATGCACTGTGGCCGGAGATACACACTGACCTTACAGAATCAAAATGCTTTCTGTCTTTTCATTTCCATTACACCAAAAGGTTAAAGGACCCTGGATTGAATGACTTGTTTTGCACTCCTTATTTCGATGGCATGGCAATGATGTGCGTGTTGTTCTTTGATTTCACAGCACATTTTAGACACACACATTGATTTAGGGTTTGTCCTTTGCCCTATTTGCAACACGCAAACCATTGCCCCCTATTTGGTTTGGATTGAGTTAAATTACATCAGGTAGTGGGATATAGACTGATGCCTATACGATCAGGCTGATCAGGTTGATATGATAGCATTAACATACTCGATAATGTGACCTATGTCATGAGCAGTTGCTTTCATTTTGGCAGCTATCAACTCTGACACACTATCGGTGGAGTATTGTTTATGGATTACGTTTGCTGTTTTTTCATCAGAGATTGATTCATCAACAGGAAGCTACTGTTTTTTGTAGCACTGCAGTGTGTGTGTGTGTGTGTGTGTGTGTGTGTGTGTGTCCAGCCCATTATGTTGTGGTCCTATTCTAGCTATCTAATGACGTCAGAAGTCGTGTAAAGCTTGTCCATAAAACTGTGTATACACTACAAAGCTTATTTATATATCCCAGTGGATGACACACTGCTGTTTTAGAAACAAAGTCAAACCAAGCAAAAGAGCCCGGCTCAATTCAGTATATTTGTATATGCATGAGTTTGTGTATACACCCTCTGTGTGTGAGCTGGACATGTGTGTGTTACTGTAGCTGTGTACGCTGGTCCATAGTACTCTACCAGTGTGTGGTGTGTGTGGTGTCTGTGTGTGCGAGAGCCACATTGGGGCACGGGTGAACATAAAAGGGTGTGTGAGTTGGCAGTGTAGCCGCAGGACATCCCCTGGCAGACCGTGCCAGGGCAGATTTGGCACTGACCGGGCAGTGTGTGTGTGTGTGTGTGTGTGTGTGTGTGTGCTTGTGTGGAGGGGCTGGCTCCTCATTGGGGTTTCATGTTCATCATTTGGCTTCAATACCACAGTAGAGCAGCATTGTGCCGCAGGGGGACACACACACGCCCGCACTCACACACGCACGCGAGCGTCATTCCTGTCAGATGTCCGTGGTGTGATGACTGTTCTGCTTCTATCGTTAACAAGACAGAGGAAGAACAAGGTGTAGTCTCACCAGGATCATTTCTTCTCCTGTCAACATGAGGGCAGTGCCCTCTCACCCATCAACCCTGGCAAGACCATCTGTCATAACTGCTGGCCTATCTCTGACAATCGCTTAATGGCACTATTTTTAAGAACTGCACAAAGCCCCAAACACACACAGGAGAATATCCAGCTGATTGTACACTCCGTTACATAACAAAGCCTCTTTCACATTTAACTTGTGCCGGTGTATTGTTCCTAGGATATTAACTATGGGGTTATTCGTATCACCTTTTGGTGTAAACGGGTTTGTTATAGTATGAATGTGTACGGCACGCTAGTGTGTGTCGGGTCTTTATTGGAGTCTCATAAACTGTGTGTCTACAGAAATCATAATACTTTCAGTGTTTCTATGTCATGCCACTACATATTTCATGCCCCACCCCAAACAATTCACTCATACGAAAATATGCATGTCTACAAGCACACACTTACACAAGCATGCATGCACGCGTGCACACACACACACACACACACACACACACACACACACACACACACACACACACACACACACACACACACACACACACACACACACACACACACACACACACACACATACACACACACACACACACATACATACACACACACACACACACACACACACACACACACACACACACACACACACACACACACATACACATACACATACACACATACACACACACACACACACACACACACACACACACACACACACACACACACACACACACACACACACACACACACACACACACACACACACACACACACTCACACAAAGCCCCTACATCCTGACTGAATCTCACTGATAATTTGCTCAGGCTCATTTGAATTTTAAGCACTTCTTTAATCTTCAAAGCCCAAATTGCTTTATGAATATGCATGAAGTGGGCAGACTTTAGTTCATTACCTAGTTGTAAATTCTAATGACCGTTAGGTCCTCTCAGTAATTGCCAATTGTTTTGCATTTTTGATTGGCCTATTACCATGTGCATTCTGAACACATCAGCACGGCCTGTCAGACCTTATGTGTGAGGGGGAGGTGCATTATTTGTGTGCGTGTGTGTGTCTGAAGTGTACATTTGCACAATTGGTGGGGGGAGTGTTAGAGGGTAAGGAAATAGCTTGTATGGTTGTCGCGTTTTTCGGTCAGGGGTTTTTGGCCTAAAATGCTGATGTAAATGAAAGCAGCGTTTTGCATGTGAAGATTGAGAGTTCACTTGGAGAATGGACATATTTCATTTACATGATGACTCGCCTCTCATGAATTACTGCATGGGCCTTTCATAAAACACACACACACACACACACACACACACACACACACACACACACACACACACACACACACACACACACACACACACACACACACACACACACACACACACACACACACACACACACACACACACACACACACACACACATACACACACACACAAATACACACACTGAACCGCTACCAAACTGAGTGTGTGTTTCGGGACCTTGTGGTGTTAGCCTGACACCTCTTCATCCTTCTTCATTTTTGGTCCTCTCTCTCTCTCTCTCTCTCTCTCTCTCTCTCTCTCTCTGTCTCTCTCTCTCTCTCTGTCTCTGTCTCTCTCTGTCTCATACTCTCTCTGTCTCTCTCTCTCTCTGTCTCTCTCTCTGTATCTCTCTCTGTCTCATACTCTCTCCCTCTCTCTCTCTCTGTCTCATACTCTCTCTCTGTATCTCTCTCTGTCTCATACTCTCTCCCTCTCTCTCTCTCTGTCTCATACTCTCTCTCTCTCCCTCTCTCTCTCTGTCTCTCTCTGTATCTCTGTCTCTCTGTCCCTCTCTCTGTCTCTCTATCTCTCTCCCTCTCTCTGTCTCTGTCTCCCTCTGTCTCTCTCTCTCTCTCTCTCTCTCTCTCTCTCTCTCTCTCTTGGAAGAGAGGGAAATGAATTGCATCATTCAGCAGTGAGGTGTGGTGTGACCCTCTGACTATGGCCCAGATGAAAAGATAAGCTGAAAAACAGACTCTTGGTTTGCCCCGCTCACACAGACACTCTCACACAGACACACTCATACAGAGGCATGCCAATATAGCTGCTTTCCCACCCCAGTGGGAAAGGACCCGCAGCTGTGGCTGAAAAAGTGGAGAGAAGGGGAGAGGGAGATTTGGACAAGAAAGAAAGAGACAAGTCAATCAAATAAATATGTTTGCGGATAATAATGAGCCTAGAAAATGAAGCAAAAGAAAGGAAGAAAGATGAAAACAACAAACAACGAACAACAAACAAGAAAGCACAAGGGGGCATCTTTTTCCCTTTTGGTTCCTTAGTTGGTTGTTGTGTTTTTCCTTGTTTTCCCCCAGTCCCTTCTTTCCAGTTTGTGTACAAGCGCTGGGAGGGAGATGTGTGAAAACTACATTGTGATGAAACAGAATTCTTAATCGGGGAGAAATGAGGAGCGATGTGAACGGTGGTCTATTGGACACATTGAAGGGAGAGAGGGAGGGGTAGAAGTGGTGTGTGTGTGTGTCTGTGTATAGGGGAGGGGGGGGTTATTGTCTCCGGTGGGACCTAAAAGGCTTGTTTCCTGAGGACTCTTTTAGCCCCAAACACACACACACACACACACACACACGCACACGCACACACACGCATGCACACACTAGAAGCCACACCCCTGGCTTGCTAGCTCACTTCAAAGTTGTTAATATTCATCTGGGAAACCGTATCCAGAACACAAATAAATAATTAAGTGTATGAACTTTTTAGGCAGTAAGATGAACTGATGGGGCACATCTGTGAGATCCACCATCTTGTGTGTGTGTGTGTGTGTGTGTGTGTGTGTGCGTGTGTGTGTGTGGTAGTGGATCTGCCCTCTTCCACTTCCCTGTCTCTGGTCTTTGGCCAAAGGCATGCATAATTGATCCCACACTCGCTATCATTTTCTTGATGTAATTGCCTCGGTAAGATATGATGAAATCGAATTGATAATTCATCGTTCCAAAATGGGTAAAGAAACAGTGAAATGTCACAAGGGTTTTAGGAGTGTGGGCGGTGTGTGTGTTTAAGGGAACGTGATAACGAGGTGGTAGTACAGGAGAGGGACAGCGGTGTCTGGTCGAGCGCGGAGAGAAGAGAAGAGAGGGGTGAGAATGACAGAGAGAGGGTAAAGAGAGGAGTGAGAGAGGAAAGGGAGAGAGGCAGCAGAGAGTTTGGAGAGAGACTGCGGTAGAGACAGACAGTCAGAGAGAGAGGGGGGAGAAAGAGGGGCAGTTCATATCTGGCGACCCATCTCATCCCTGCCACACCCCTTCAGATTTGCTGCCCCATCCTCATTTCCAGAGGTAGCGTCTATCTCCACGAAATCCAGGACTTAGAGCTTCGTAGGGAACAATACAACTCTTCCTTCTTTAACAGACACTCGCCGGCATATTCTCCCAATGTCGAAAGCATGGTATATTTAATACCTGGCTGAATGTTGAAGCGTGAAAAGACTCTGTAATGCCTTGAACGTTTTCCTGACAAAAAAAGGACATGAAAAGGAAAGCCGCTTTTCTCACGCAGTGTCTGTAAGAACTGAAACACATCTTCAACCTGCCCCCACCTCTTTTCTCTCCACCCCCTTTTCTTTCTTTGTTCATTCTTCCTGGCCTTTCTTTGCCAAGGTGGATGTGTCTCAACACGCTGTGGGCTACCACTAACAACTCTCTCTCTCGCATGGCGAAGTTGACTGGTTAGAAGAGATGGAAGGGGACGCTTGTGCCGGAGTGTAAGATGTCCACGACACAAATCTATATTTGTTAAGTAGAGCAGAGCGAAGGGGCACAAAGAGGGACAGAGTGGTTGTCTGACCCCATGGAAGCCCCCCCCTCCGCCCCCCAGCAGCCCCAATCCTGCCCCTACAGTGAGGCAATGAAAGGGGCCTCTACAGGCCCCTGGGTAGGCACAGCAGGCAGACTGATAGAAGGGCTTTGGGCAAGAAGGAGTGCCCAAAGTCCCCCCTTCCGCATGCTCACATGTGCGCACGCACACACTCACACATGTACACGCCTCTGTGTATCTCCTACTAAAAGGGGAAGGCAGGAATAATGTACATCTCGCTTTCCACAGGCCTGGAGAGGGCCAGCCAGAGTCAGCGAGAGAGGGATGGGGCTATAGAGGGAGAGGTGGCCTGGGGGGGTTAGGGAGGGGGAGAGAGGGGGTAATGCCTGATGGTGGTTGTCCATTAACAGATGAACTTGGCAGAGAGCCAACGGTTTGATGAGACGGGTGTCGAAGACTGTGTTCTGGGGCTGCCCTCCCTCTCTCTCTCCCTTTCACTCTCTTTCTTGTTCTCACTTGCTTTTCCTTTCACACTCTTTCTCCTTTTCTCATACTCCTTCTACATCTTCTTTTTCTCTCTCCCTCCCTCCTTTTCCCTGACTGTACCTGACTATAGATCAAACTCTTCCAGGTTCCGTTTTGGCCAAAGGCGAAAAATAGCACTGCTCCTCTGTGCTCTCCTCCACCCCACCACCACCCTTCTATGCCCAGAACCAGTTCAGACCGGTTAGCTGGCCTTGGAGCCAGGGCCTCTGTCATCTCTCCTTAACCGAGTAGGGGAAAGAAAAACAACAAAAACACCAAAAAGGAAAATTAAAGCTCGTTTCTGACAATGGAGCTGACCTGAGTGTCCTTAGCCGGTGAATTAAAAGAACGAGAGAGAGAGAGAGAGAGGGTGGGTGGGTGGGTGGGTGGGTGGGTGGGTGGGTGGGTGGGTGGGTGGGTGGGTGGGTGGGTGGGTGGGTGGGTGGGTGGAATGGAGAGCAAATTAAAGAGACCAGGGCTTATCAAGGGAGAGGAAAAAAGTAAATGAGAAACGCCAGTGAAATGAGTTTGGTGTGTTTGTGGGCAATTTTGCAGGGTTGTGTTGAAAATGTAATAATAGGAAAATGTAGTTGAAGAAGGATGCAGAGGAGGTGGGAGGAGCTACGTGTTCTACGTTGCCATGTATGTGGAGGGCAGACAGCAGAAGTTGTTCATCTTTGTGTGTGATTTTGGGGTTGTACAGCCATACCCCCTCTCGGTCTACACAGTATAGAACTTGGTCACGAGTTCAGCCTTTACCCTTCAGGTCAGTCCTTACACAAGTCCAGATCTTTCATAAGGGGTCAAGGCTGCACCCGTGCTGCTGTGTATGGTTGGGGTATGTTTCATGCTCTGTTGGTCTAGTTGGTGTGGCGGTGGGAGGGGGAAAGGGTCTATCTTTCTGCTTCCTGTTTGACAGGTAGGTCACGTTGGTCCTGTTGGTACATGTGCAATACAGTACATCAGAGGTCAGGCAGTTCGTGTGCGTGTGTGTGTGTGTGTCCGTGTGTGTGTGTGTGTGTGTGTGTGTGTGCGTGTGTGCGTGTGTGTGTGTGTGTGTGTGTGTGTGTGTGCGTGTGCGTGCGTGCATGCGTGTGTGTATAGCCTCGGGTGGACGGGTGTGTGTGTGTGTGTTGGTGTTTATGTGCCATTTGAGAGGGCATGTGGTATGTGGACATGGCATGAAGGATGCACAGTATTTATATGAAATGTGATCTGGACACGATGATCAGCCTGGCCAGGCCTGACAAATGGAGACAGCGGGTCTAGAGAGACAGAGAGTAAGGTATAGATAAGTAGATTGCAAACCACATGCATAGAAATATAGACACATGCGCCCGCCCACGCGCACACACACACCAGCCTCTCTTTCCCTGGGGTGTCCTGTCAGCAGGGGAGTGGGAAGCAGGGTAACTTACTGTCCCTACCCCTGGCTATTACTTGCTTTGCCCTTAACCCATAGGCTATTTGTGGCCACATTAGCTGCATTTAAAATGCAGTTGAACCTTCCAGCTATGATTATGGAATAACTCATTTCCCCCTTTGATAATCTATATAAGCATTTAAATCAGCAAAACATGCTTCATCCTGTGCCAGTGAAATCTCTTGATATCTTTCTCCCCCTAAAACTAGGATTAAAATGTGGATGCCTCCATTCATCTTTACAGCGAGTGCTGTCATCCCTTAATGCAGTTTTACCCTTCCCCCGGGGTGCTAACCTCCCACTCCCGCATCAGAGAGGCAGGGAGGGAGCGAGAGAGAAGGTGAAGGAGCGACAGGGAGAGGAAACGAGTCAGAGAGGGAGAAAAGAAGAACGGCAAAGATAAGTAAAGGAGAGACAGACGGAGAAGGAGGAGGACAGGGAGATGGGGGTGAAGAGAGTAGGCAAAGAGAAGATAGAGACATTAGGCAGAGGGTACAATGCATTGGGGAGATCCTTGTAGATACCCAATGTTCAGCTAATGGGGTCAGGTGTGTGTGTGTATGAAAAATTGGGTGCCGTCGCCGGTCAGTGGTGTGAATGATGACTGGAGATGTCCACCGGATTCACCTGAGCACCTGTGGTACCTGGTTCTCCCGCATTGGGCCTCAGATACGGGTCTCATCCGGCCTGGTAGCATCATTTTCTGCTCTGTCTTTTTTTGACGGAAAGGTGTAATTTTCTGCTGGTGTTGGATTTCATTCTCATGTCAAATGTACACATTTAGATGAAGGGGGCTGCCTGCTGGTGGTGTACTGGTCTCTCTCTGTTTTCTGGGACGGGTCTGTGGAATGGATTGGTCCAAGTATTTACAGCAGGCCTCTCCTGGAAGCCTCTCACCCCTCTGTTTACTTTGGGCTGGTCAGTGTCCTGCTGGTGCCTCTCTCACCCCTCTGTTTACTTTGGGCTGGTCAGTGTCCTGCTGGTGCCTCTCTCACCCCTCTGTTTACTTTGGGCTGGTCCGTGTCCTGCTGAAGCCTCTCTCACCCCTCTGTTTACTTTGGGCTGGTCCGTGTCCTGCTGATGCCTCTCTCACCCCTCTGTTTACTTTGGGCTGGTCCGTGTCCTGCTGATGCCTCTCTCACCCCTCTGTTTACTTTGGACTGGTCCATGTCCTGCTGATGCCTCTCTCACCCCTCTGTTTACTTTGGGCTGGTCCGTGTCCTGCTGAAGCCTCTCTCACCCCTCTGTTTACTTTGGGCTGGTCCGTGTCCTGCTGGTGCCTCTCTCACCCCTCTGTTTACTTTGGGCTGGTCCGTGTCCTGCTGAAGCCTCTCTCACCCCTCTGTTGACTTTGGGCTGGTCCGTGTCCTGCTGATGCCTCTCTCACCCCTCTGTTTACTTTGGACTGGTCCATGTCCTGCTGATGCCTCTCTCACCCCTCTGTTTACTTTGGGCTGGTCCGTGTCCTGCTGAAGCCTCTCTCACCCCTCTGTTTACTTTGGGTCTGGTCCATGTCCTGCTGATGCCTCTCTCACCCCTCTGTTTACTTTGGGCTGGTCCGTGTCCTGCTGAAGCCTCTCTCACCCCTCTGTTTACTTTGGGCTGGTCCGTGTCCTGCTGAAGCCTCTCTCACCCCTCTGTTTACTTTGGGCTGGTCCGTGTCCTGCTGAAGTGTCTTACTTTTACTCATTGTGTCTGTCTGTGTGTCCATACAATACCTGTTTGCAACTGCAAGCTTAAGTCTATGTCTATAACACAGGCGGCCGGTGACGCCTTAATATGGGAGGTCGGGCTCATAGTAATGACTGGAACTGAATAAATGGCATGGTATGGAACACATTAAATACATATTTTCAATGTGTTTGATACCACTGCATCCAATCCGTTACAGCCATTATTATGAGCCGTCCTCCCTTCAGCAGCCTCCGGTTGTCTAGACTCTTCATAAGGGCTTTCTAAAGGCTATCCACAGCCGACTCAGGGTGCTGTCTACCACAAAGTATTTCTTGGAGTCTTAACAGTGTAGAGTGTACAGTGTGTATTCATAGTTGTGGTAATATTGACTTAAAGTCATGTGTCTCCTTCAGAGCTGGATCTTATGGCTATTGCAGTTTGTCTGTTCGTTTTGACTTGTTTCTGCGCTGCTCTCTTTCATTTCTCTCGCTTTCTCTCTGTCTCTCTCTCACGCTCTCGCCCTCTCTCTGTCTTCCTCCATTGTGTGTTATATATTTCAGCTCGCCAGGCTCCACGAGGCATGTGTAGGTGTATGTGTGGTGTTTTGGAGTGTTCCGTTTTTGTAACTAAGGGGTGTGACTCTGTCAACTCTGACCTCATGGGAGGCTGCAGCAGAAAGATGCCAATGCCTGGGATGAGTTATAGTCTGCAGGGGGTGATGAGTTATAGTCTGCAGGGGGTGATGAGTTACAGTCTGCAGGGGCTGATGAGTTATAGTCTGCAGGGGGTGATGAGTTACAGTCTGCAGGGGGTGATGAGTTATAGTCTGCAGGGGGTGATGAGTTATAGTCTGGGGGGTGATGAGTTATAGTCTGCAGGGGGTGATGAGTTATACTCTGCAGGGGTGATGAGTTATAGTCTGGAGGGAGTGATGAGTTATACTCTGCAGGGGTGATGAGTTATAGTCTGGAGGGGGTGATGAGTTATAGTCTGCAGGGGATGATGAGTTCTACTCTGCAGGGGGTGATGAGTTATACACTGCAGGGGTGATGAGTTATAGTCTGGAGGGGTGATGAGTTATACTCTGCAGGGGCTGATGAGTTATAGTCTGGAGGGGGTGATGAGTTATAGCCAGCAGGGAGTGATGAGTTATAGTCTGGAGGGGGTGATGAGTTATACTCTGCAGGAGGTGATGAGTTATAGTCTGAATGGGGTGATGAATTATACTCTGTAGGGGTGATGAATTATACTCAGCAGGGGGTGATAAGTTACACTCTGCAGGGGTGATGAGTTATAGTCTGCAGGGGGTGATGCGTTTTATAGTCTGGAGGGGATGATGAGTTATAGTCTGCAGGGGATGATGACGTTTAGTCTGGAGGGGGTGATGAGTTATAGTCTGCAGGGGGTGATGAGTTATAGTCTGGATGGGGTGATGAGTTATAGTCTGCAGGGTGTGATGAGTTATACTCTGCAGGGGTGATGAGTTATACTCTGCAGGGGGTGATAAGTTATAGTCTACAGGGGTGATGAGTTATACTCAGGGGGTGATGAGTTATAGTCTGCAGGGGTGATGAGTTATAGTCTGCAGGGGGTGATAAGTTACACTCTGCAGGTGGTGATGAGTTATAGTCTGCAGGGGGTGATGAGTTATAGTCTGCAGGGGTGATGAGTTATAGTCTGCAGGGGGTGATGAATTATACTCAGAGTTATACTCTGCAGGGGCTGATGTGTTAAAGTCTGCAGGGGTGATGAGTTATACACAGGGGTTAATGAGTTATAGTCTGGAGGGGGTGATGAGTTATAGTCTGAATGGGGTGATGAGTTATACTCTGCAGGGGGTGATGAGTTATAGTCTGAATGGGTGATGAGTTATACTCTGGGGGGATGATGAGTTATAGTCTGAATGGGCTGATGAATTATACTCTGCAGTAGGGGGGGTGATAAGTTACACTCTGCAGGGGTGATGAGTTATAGTCTGGAGGGGGTGATGAGTTATACTCTGCAGGGGTGATATGTTACACTCTGCAGGTCTGGTGATGAGTTATAGTCTGAATGGGGTGATGAGTTATACTCTGCAGGGGGATGATTATAGTCTGAATGTTATATTGAGGGGGTGATGAGTTATAGTCTGAATGGGGTGATGAGTTATACTCAAGGGGTGATGTGTTATAGTCTGCAGGGTGTGTTATGAGTTGGATAGTTATAGTCTGCAGGGGTGATGAGATATACTGATTAGTTATAGGGGGGTGAAGAGTTATACTAAGGGGTGATGAGTTATAGTCTGCAGGGTGTGATGAGTTATAGTCTGCAGGGGTGATGAGTTATAGTCTGGAGGGTGATGAGATATAGTCTGGGGGGTGAAGAGTTATACTAAGAGGGTGATGAGTTATACTAAGGGGGTGATGAGTTATAGTTATAGGGGGGTGATGAAGTTATAGTCTGGAGGGGGTGATGAGTTATAGTCTGCAGGGGTGATGAGTTATAGTCTGCAGGGGTTGATGAGTTATAGTCTGCAGGGGTGATGAGTTATAGTTTGGAGGTGGTGATGAGTTATACTCTGCAGGGGTGATGAGTTATAGTCTGCAGGGGGTGATGAGTTATAGTCTGCAGGGTGTGATGAGTTATAGTCTGCAGGGGTGATGAGTTATACTCTGCAGGGGCTGATGAGTTATAGTTTGGAGGTGGTGATGAGTTATACTCTGCAGGGGGTGATGAGTTATAGTCTGGAGGGGGTGATGAGTTATACTCTGCAGGGGCTGATGAGTTATAGTTTGGAGGTGGTGATGAGTTATACTCTGCAGGGGGTGATGAGTAATACTCTGCAGGGGGTGATGAGTTATAGTCTGCAGGGGGTGATGAGTTATACTCGGGGGGTGATGAGTTATAGTCTGAATGTGGTGATGAGTAATACTCTGCACGGGATGATGGGTTATAGTCTGAATGGGCTGATGAATTAAACTCAGTAGGGGGTGATAAGTTATCCTAAGGGGGTGATGAGTTATAGTCTACAGGGGGTGATGAGTTATACTCAGGGGGTGATGAGTTATAGTCTGCAGGTTGTGATGAGTTATAGTCTGCAGGGTGTGATGAGTTATACTCTGCAGGGGCTGATGAGTTATAGTCTGCAGGGGGTGATGAGTTATACTCAGGGGTTAATGAGTTATAGTCTGCAGGGGTGATGAGTTATAGTTTGGAGGTGGTGATGAGTTATACTCTGCAGGGGTGATGAGTTATAGTCTGCAGGGGGTGATGAGTTATACTCAGGGGTGATGAGTTATAGTCTGCAGGGTGTGATGAGTTATAGTCTGCAGGGGGTGATGAGTTATACTCTGCAGGGGCTGATGAGTTATAGTTTGAGTGGTGATGAGTTATATTCTGCAGGGGTGATGAGTTATAGTCTGGAGGGGTGATGAGTTATAGTCTGGAGGGTGTGATGAGTTATAGTCTGCAGGGGTGATGAGTTATAGTCTGGAGGGAGTGATGAGTTATACTCTGCAGGTGGTGATGAGTTATAGTCTGCAGGGGTGATGAGTTATACTCAGGGGGTGATGAGTTATAATCTACAGGGGTGATGAGTTATACTCAAGGGGTGATGAGTTATAGTCTGCAGGGTGTGATGAGTTATAGTCTGCAGGGGGTGATGAGTTATAGTCTGGAGAGGGTGATGAGATATACTCTGCAGAGTTATACTAAGGGGTGATGAGTTGTACTTAGGGGATGATGAGTTATACTAAGGGGTGATGAGTTATAGTCTACAGGGGTGATGAGTTATACTCAGGGGGTGATGAGTTATAGTCTGCAGTGTGTGATGAGTTATAGTCTGACAGAGGTGATGAGTTATACTCAGGGGTGATGAGTTATAGTCTGCAGGGTGTGATGAGTTATAGTCTGCAGGGGGTGATGAGTTATAGTCTGGAGAGGGTGATGAGATATACTCTGCAAAGGGTGATGAGTTATAGTCTGCAGGGGTGATGAGTTATACTCAGGGGTGATGAGTTATAGTCTGCAGGGTGTGATGAGTTATAGTCTGCAGGGGTGATGAGTTATACTCAGGGGTGATGAGTTATAGTCTGCAGGGGTGATGAGTTATAGTTTGGAGGTGGTGATGAGTTATACTCTGCAGGGGTGATGAGTTATAGTCTGCAGGGGGTGATGAGTTATACTCAGGGGGTGATGAGTTATAGTCTGCAGGGTGTGATGAGTTATAGTCTGCAGGGGTGATGAGTTATACTCTGCAGGGGCTGATGAGTTATAGTTTGAGGTGGTGATGAGTTATATTCTGCAGGGGGTGATGAGTTATAGTCTGGAGGGGGTGATGAGTTATAGTCTGGAGGGTGTGATGAGTTATAGTCTGCAGGGGGTGATGAGTTATAGTCTGCAGGTGGTGATGAGTAATACTCTGCAGGGGGTGATGAGTAATACTCTGCAGGGGGTGATGAGTTATACTCTGCAGGGGCTGATGAGTTATAGTTTGGAGGTGGTGATGAGTTATATTCTGCAGGGGGTGATGAGTTATAGTCTGGAGGGTGTGATGAGTTATAGTCTGGAGGGAGTGATGAGTTATACTCTGCAGGTGGTGATGAGTAATACTCTGCAGGGGTGATGAGTAATACTCGGGGTGATGAGTTATAGTCTGCAGGGGGTGATGAGTTATACTCGGGGTGATGAGTTATAGTCTGAATGTGGTGATGAGTAATACTCTGCACGGGATGATGGGTTATAGTCTGAATGGGCTGATGAATTAAACTCAGTAGGGGGTGATAAGTTATCCTAAGGGGGTGATGAGTTATAGTCTACAGGGGGTGATGAGTTATACTCAGGGGTGATGAGTTATAGTCTGCAGGTTGTGATGAGTTATAGTCTGCAGGGTGTGATGAGTTATACTAGGGGCTGATGAGTTATAGTCTGCAGGGGTGATGAGTTATACTCAGGGGTTAATGAGTTATAGTCTGCAGGGGTGATGAGTTATAGTTTGGAGGTGGTGATGAGTTATACTCTGCAGGGGGTGATGAGTTATAGTCTGCAGGGGGTGATGAGTTATACTCAGGGGTGATGAGTTATAGTCTGCAGGGTGTGATGAGTTATAGTCTGCAGGGGGTGATGAGTTATACTCTGCAGGGGCTGATGAGTTATAGTTTGAGGTGGTGATGAGTTATATTCTGCAGGGGGTGATGAGTTATAGTCTGGAGGGGTGATGAGTTATAGTCTGGAGGGTGTGATGAGTTATAGTCTGCAGGGGGTGATGAGTTATAGTCTGGAGGGAGTGATGAGTTATACTCTGCAGGTGGTGATGAGTTATAGTCTGCAGGGGGTGATGAGTTATACTCAGGGGTGATGAGTTATAATCTACAGGGGGTGATGAGTTATACTCAAGGGGTGATGAGTTATAGTCTGCAGGGTGTGATGAGTTATAGTCTGCAGGGGTGATGAGTTATAGTCTGGAGAGGGTGATGAGATATACTCTGCAGGGGGTGAAGAGTTATACTAAGGGGGTGATGAGTTGTACTTAGGGGATGATGAGTTATACTAAGGGGGTGATGAGTTATAGTCTACAGGGGGTGATGAGTTATACTCAGGGGGTGATGAGTTATAGTCTGCAGTGTGTGATGAGTTATAGTCGACAGAGAGTGATGAGTTATACTCAGGGGTGATGAGTTATAGTCTGCAGGGTGTGATGAGTTATAGTCTGCAGGGGGTGATGAGTTATAGTCTGGAGAGGGTGATGAGATATACTCTGCAAAGGGTGATGAGTTATAGTCTGCAGGGGTGATGAGTTATACTCAGGGGTGATGAGTTATAGTCTGCAGGGTGTGATGAGTTATAGTCTGCAGGGGGTGATGAGTTATACTCAGGGGGTGATGAGTTATAGTCTGCAGGGGTGATGAGTTATAGTTTGGAGGTGGTGATGAGTTATACTCTGCAGGGGGTGATGAGTTATAGTCTGCAGGGGTGATGAGTTATACTCAGGGGGTGATGAGTTATAGTCTGCAGGGTGTGATGAGTTATAGTCTGCAGGGGGTGATGAGTTATACTCTGCAGGGGCTGATGAGTTATAGTTTGAGGTGGTGATGAGTTATATTCTGCAGGGGGGGTGATGAGTTATAGTCTGGAGGGGTGATGAGTTATAGTCTGGAGGGTGTGATGAGTTATAGTCTGCAGGGTGTGATGAGTTATAGTCTGCAGGGGGTGATGAGTAATACTCTGCAGGGGTGATGAGTAATACTCTGCAGGGGTGATGAGTTATACTCTGCAGGGGCTGATGAGTTATAGTTTGGAGGTGGTGATGAGTTATATTCTGCAGGGGGTGATGAGTTATAGTCTGGAGGGTGTGATGAGTTATAGTCTGGAGGGAGTGATGAGTTATACTCTGCAGGTGGTGATGAGTAATACTCTGCAGGGGTGATGAGTAATACTCTGCAGGGGGTGATGAGTTATAGTCTGCAGGGGGTGATGAGTTATACTCGGGGTGATGAGTTATAGTCTGAATGTGGTGATGAGTAATACTCTGCACGGGATGATGGGTTATAGTCTGAATGGGCTGATGAATTAAACTCAGTAGGGGTGATAAGTTATCCTAAGGGGTGATGAGTTATAGTCTACAGGGGGTGATGAGTTATACTCAGGGGTGATGAGTTATAGTCTGCAGGTTGTGATGAGTTATAGTCTGCAGGGTGTGATGAGTTATACTCTGCAGGGGCTGATGAGTTATAGTCTGCAGGGGTGATGAGTTATACTCAGGGGTTAATGAGTTATAGTCTGCAGGGGTGATGAGTTATAGTTTGGAGGTGGTGATGAGTTATACTCTGCAGGGGGTGATGAGTTATAGTCTGCAGGGGGTGATGAGTTATACTCAGGGGGTGATGAGTTATAGTCTGCAGGGTGTGATGAGTTATAGTCTGCAGGGGTGATGAGTTATACTCTGCAGGGGCTGATGAGTTATAGTTTGAGGTGGTGATGAGTTATATTCTGCAGGGGTGATGAGTTATAGTCTGGAGGGGGTGATGAGTTATAGTCTGGAGGGTGTGATGAGTTATAGTCTGCAGGGGGTGATGAGTTATAGTCTGGAGGGAGTGATGAGTTATACTCTGCAGGTGGTGATGAGTTATAGTCTGCAGGGGGTGATGAGTTATACTCAGGGGTGATGAGTTATAATCTACAGGGGGTGATGAGTTATACTCAAGGGGTGATGAGTTATAGTCTGCAGGGTGTGATGAGTTATAGTCTGCAGGGGGTGATGAGTTATAGTCTGGAGAGGGTGATGAGATATACTCTGCAGGGGGTGAAGAGTTATACTAAGGGGGTGATGAGTTGTACTTAGGGGATGATGAGTTATACTAAGGGGTGATGAGTTATAGTCTACAGGGGTGATGAGTTATACTCAGGGGTGATGAGTTATAGTCTGCAGTGTGTGATGAGTTATAGTCGACAGAGAGTGATGAGTTATACTCAGGGGTGATGAGTTATAGTCTGCAGGGTGTGATGAGTTATAGTCTGCAGGGGTGATGAGTTATAGTCTGGAGAGGGTGATGAGATATACTCTGCAAAGGGTGATGAGTTATAGTCTGCAGGTGATGAGTTATACTCAGGGGGTGATGATGAGTTATAGTATGCAGGGTGTGATGAGTTATAGTCTGCAGGGGGTGATGAGTTATACTCAGGGGTGATGAGTTATAGTCTGCAGGGGTGATGAGTTATAGTTTGGAGGTGGTGATGAGTTATACTCTGCAGGGGTGATGAGTTATAGTCTGCAGGGTGTGATGAGTTATAGTCTGCAGGGGGTGATGAGTTATACTCTGCAGGGGCTGATGAGTTATAGTTTGAGGTGGTGATGAGTTATATTCTGCAGGGGGTGATGAGTTATAGTCTGGAGGGGGTGATGAGTTATAGTCTGCAGGGGGTGATGAGTTATAGTCTGGAGGGAGTGATGAGTTATACTCTGCAGGTGGTGATGAGTTATAGTCTGCAGGGGGTGATGAGTTATACTCAGGGGTGATGAGTTATAATCTACAGGGGGTGATGAGTTATACTCAAGGGGTGATGAGTTATAGTCTGCAGGGTGTGATGAGTTATAGTCTGCAGGGGGTGATGAGTTATAGTCTGGAGAGGGTGATGAGATATACTCTGCAGGGGGTGAAGAGTTATACTAAGGGGGTGATGAGTTGTACTTAGGGGATGATGAGTTATACTAAGGGGGTGATGAGTTATAGTCTACAGGGGTGATGAGTTATACTCAGGGGTGATGAGTTATAGTCTGCAGTGTGTGATGAGTTATAGTCGACAGAGAGTGATGAGTTATACTCAGGGGTGATGAGTTATAGTCTGCAGGGTGTGATGAGTTATAGTCTGCAGGGGGTGATGATTTATAGTCTGGAGAGGGTGATGAGATATACTCTGCAAAGGGTGATGAGTTATAGTCTGCAGGGGTGATGAGTTATACTCAGGGGTGATGAGTTATACTCTGCAGGGGGTGATGAGTTATAGTCTGCTGGGGGTGATGAGTTATACTCAGGGGGTGATGAGTTATAGTCTGCAGGGTGTGATGAGTTATAGTCTGCAGGGGTGATGAGTTATACTCTGCAGGGGCTGATGAGTTATAGTTTGAGGTGGTGATGAGTTATATTCTGCAGGGGGTGATGAGTTATAGTCTGGAGGGGGTGATGAGTTATAGTCTGGAGGGTGTGATGAGTTATAGTCTGCAGGGGGTGATGAGTTATAGTCTGGAGGGAGTGATGAGTTATACTCTGCAGGTGGTGATGAGTTATAGTCTGCAGGGGTGATGAGTTATACTCAGGGGTGATGAGTTATACTCAGGGGTGATGAGTTATAATCTACAGGGGTGATGAGTTATACTCAAGGGGTGATGAGTTATAGTCTGCAGGGTGTGATGAGTTATAGTCTGCAGGGGGTGATGAGTTATAGTCTGGAGAGGGTGATGAGATATACTCTGCAGGGGGTGAAGAGTTATACTAAGGGGTGATGAGTTGTACTTAGGGGATGATGAGTTATACTAAGGGGTGATGAGTTATAGTCTACAGGGGGTGATGAGTTATACTCAGGGGTGATGAGTTATAGTCTGCAGTGTGTGATGAGTTATAGTCGACAGAGAGTGATGAGTTATACTCAGGGGTGATGAGTTATAGTCTGCAGGGTGTGATGAGTTATAGTCTGCAGGGGGTGATGATTTATAGTCTGGAGAGGGTGATGAGATATACTCTGCAAAGGGTGATGAGTTATAGTCTGCAGGGGTGATGAGTTATACTCAGGGGTGATGAGTTATACTCTGCAGGGGTGATGAGTTATAGTCTGCTGGGGGTGATGAGTTATACTCAGGGGTGATGAGTTATAGTCTGCAGGGTGTGATGAGTTATAGTCTGCAGGGGGTGATGAGTTATACTCTGCAGGGGCTGATGAGTTATAGTTTGAGGTGGTGATGAGTTATATTCTGCAGGGGGTGATGAGTTATAGTCTGGAGGGGGTGATGAGTTATAGTCTGGAGGGTGTGATGAGTTATAGTCTGCAGGGGGTGATGAGTTATAGTCTGGAGGGAGTGATGAGTTATACTCTGCAGGTGGTGATGAGTTATAGTCTGCAGGGGGTGATGAGTTATACTCAGGGGGTGATGAGTTATAATCTACAGGGGTGATGAGTTATACTCAAGGGGTGATGAGTTATAGTCTGCAGGGTGTGATGAGTTATAGTCTGCAGGGGGTGATGAGTTATAGTCTGGAGAGGGTGATGAGATATACTCTGCAGGGGGTGAAGAGTTATACTAAGGGGGTGATGAGTTGTACTTAGGGGATGATGAGTTATACTAAGGGGGTGATGAGTTATAGTCTACAGGGGTGATGAGTTATACTCAGGGGTGATGAGTTATAGTCTGCAGTGTGTGATGAGTTATAGTCGTGAGAGTGATGAGTTATACTCAGGGGTGATGAGTTATACTCTGCAGGGTGTGATGAGTTATAGTCTGCAGGGGGTGATGAGTTATACACAGGGGTTAATGAGTTATAGTTTGGAGGGGGTGATGAGTTATAGTCTGAATGGGGTGATGAGTTATACTCTGCAGGGGGTGATGAGTTATAGTCTGAATGTGGTGAGGAGTAATACTCTGCACGGGATGATGGGTTATAGTCTGAATGGGCTGATGAATTAAACTCAGTAGGGGTGATAAGTTACACTCTGCAGGGGGTGATGAGTTATAGTCTGGAGGGGGTGATGAGTTATACTCTGCAGGGGGTGATAAGTTACACTCTGCAGGTGGTGATGAGTTATAGTCTGGAGGGGGTGATGAGTTATAGTCTGCAGGAGGTGATGAGTTATACTCTGCAGGGGGTGATAAGTTACACTCTGCAGGTGGTGATGAGTTATAGTCTGGAGGGGGTGATGAGTTATAGTCTGGAGGGGTGTTGAGTTATAGTCTGCAGGGGGTGATGAGTTATACTCGGGGGTGACGAGTTATACTCTGCAGGGGGTGATGAGTTATATTGAGGGGGTGAATTGTTATAGTCTACAGGGGGTGATGAGTTATACTCAGGGGGTGATGAGTTATAGTCTGCAGGGTGTGATGAGTTATAGTCTGCAGGGGGTGATGAGTTATAGTCTGCAGAGGGTGATGAGATATACTCTGCAGGGGGTGATGAGTTATAGTCTGAATGTGGTGATGAGTAATACTCTGCACGGGATGATGGGTTATAGTCTGAATGGGCTGATGAATTAAACTCAGTAGGGGGTGATAAGTTATCCTAAGGGGGTGATGAGTTATAGTCTACAGGGGGTGATGAGTTATAGTCAGGGGGTGATGAGTTATAGTCTGCAGGTTGTGATGAGTTATAGTCTGCAGGGTGTGATGAGTTATACTCTGCAGCGGCTGATGAGTTATAGTCTGCAGGGGGTGATGAGTTATACTCAGGGTTTAATGAGTTATAGTCTGCAGGGGTGATGAGTTATAGTTTGGAGGTGGTGATGAGTTATACTCTGCAGGGGGTGATGAGTTATAGTCTGGAGGGGTGATGAGTTATACTCAGGGGTGATGAGTTATAGTCTGCAGGGTGTGATGAGTTATAGTCTGGAGAGGGTGATGAGATATACTCTGCAGGGGTTATGAGTTATAGTCTGCAGGGTGTGATGAGTTATACTCTGCAGGGGTGATGAGTTATAGTCTGCAGGGGGTGATGAGTTATAGTCTGGAGGGGGTGATGAGTTATAGTCTGGAGGGTGTGATGAGTTATAGTCTGGAGGGGGTGATGAGTTATAGTCTGGAGGGTGTGATGAGTTATAGTCTGGAGGGGGTGATGAGTTATACTCAGGGGGTGATGAGTTATAGTCTGGAGGGGTGATAAGTTATAGTCTGGAGGGGTGATGAGTTATACTCAGGGGTTGATGAGTTATACTCTGCAGGGGGTGATGAATTATACTCAGGGGGTGATGAGTTATAGTCTGCAGGGGTTGATGGGAGAGAAGTCTGCAGGGGTGATGAGTTATACTCGGGGTTAATGAGTTATAGTCTGCAGGGGTGATGAGTTATAGTCTGGAGGGTGTGATGAGTTATAGTCTGGAGGGTGTGATGAGTTATAGTCTGCAGGGGGTGATGAGTTATACTCAGGGGGTGATGAGTTATAGTCTGGGGGGTGATGAGTTATAGTCTGGAGGGGTGATGAGTAATACTCTGCAGGGGGTGATGAGTTATAGTCTGCAGGGGTGATGAGTTATAGTCTGCAGGGGTTGATGAGTTATAGTCTGCAGGGGGTGATGAGTTATACTCGGGGGTGATGAGTTATACTCTGCAGGGGGTGATGAGTTATACTCAAGGGGTGATGAGTTTTAGTGTGCAGGGGTGATGAGTTATAGTCTGGAGGGGGTGATGAGTTACACTCTGTAGGTGGTGATGAGTTATAGTCTGTAGGTGGTGATGAGTTATAGTCTGGAGGGGGTGATGAGTTACACTCTGTAGGGGGTGATGAGTTATACTCTGTAGGTGGTGATGAGTTATAGTCTGGAGGGGGTGATGAGTTACACTCTGCAGGGGGTGATGAGTTATAGTCTGGAGGGGGTGATGAGTTATAGTCTGCAGGGTGTTTGTATGTGTGTGTGTCAGACAGATCTTTGTCTGGGTGCCCAGCAGTGGCTGTTTGTGTAGGTGTGTGTTTTTTTGCTTGGTCCCAGTAGTTGCTGTCTGTGTGTGTGTGTGTGTGTGTGCGTAGGTGTGTGTTTGTTTCATGTGGCTCTCATACAAACCAGACACTACTCTGATTTTGCACACGGCAGCTTCCCCCAGACCACTGGACCACTGGGGCCTCCACAGCACTTTCCTCATGTTTCCACTCTCTCTTTCTTTCTCTCTCTCACTCTCTCTGCGTTGTTGTTCTCTTGGCCTCTTTGTAGCAGTAAATACCCTTGTTACCCGACACAGATACACCTTTCTACTTGACCGGGCAGAGAGAGAACAGGGCTGCCGGGGTATTCTCCAGTGACCCCCTGGCCTCCGGTTTGAAGGACAGTTAACTCACTCTCTCTGTTTCTGCTTCCCTCCTAACTTTATTTATCTCCTGAAACACAGAGATGAAACACTGGTTTAGTCTTTGACATTGTCTCCGAACCAGCCTTTTCCAGGTGAGGGAAACCTCCTGGGTGTGTGTGTGTTTCCGTGTGTGTAAAGATTAGAGTTTCATTTGGTTGGCTTTGCTGTATGTTTGCTCTTCCTTCATAATGCGTCCTTAATAATAAGACCATAGACACACGTAGTGTGGAATAACTAGCTACACATTTGGCCGTGAACTCTCACTCCTAACCTCTACAGTGATGTTAACAGTGACTAGGCCCTTCCAATAGGATGTAATGCTACTCATGGTTTAGACAGAATTGTCTTTTTATGTATATGTCAAAAGGCCAATAAAATCTAGAAATGTTTATTACTTGCATGCACGCACACACACGCACACACACACACACACACACACACACACACACACACACACACACACACAACACACACACACACACACACACACACACACACACACACACACACACACACACACACACACACACACACACACACACACAAACCCAGACCCCTTGGTACCACGTTCTGCC